>NC_056730.1:946424712-946589712 GCF_019279795.1 Protopterus annectens
GCTTGGGTGCTTGTGAAATTGCTGCCTTCCTATCGTCATGTAATGTTCTACCCTCCTTGGATACCACATATCCCGGGTACTTGACCTGTATTCTCTGTAGTTGCAATTTATGCTTGCTTAATTTATGTCCCTGTTCTGCTGAATATGTCAGTAATGCTATTGTATCTTCCCTACATTGCTGCTGGGTAGGGGCCGCAAGCAGAATATCATCCACATAAAGCAGAACTTGACTGGCCCCGGTGGAGTAAACACCAGAATGTTGCTAGCCATCTCCTGTGCGAATATCGTTGTACTTTCACAGTATCCCTGCGATAGCCGGGTATGGCTGTATCTGTTACCCTGAATGTACATGCAAAACAATATGGACTATCTGGATGTATAGGTATTGAGAGGGAAGCATAGCTTATATGTACCACGGTAAGATACTTCTGTGGCGGGTTCATAGCATTCAATATAGTGTGTGGGTCTGGCACCATCGGTACCCTAGGTATTATTACATGATTTACAGCTTGTAAATCCTGTACCATCCGCCATTCCCCCTTTGCTTTTCTATCAGAAGATACAGGGGTATTGCATGGTGAATAGTGATTACTTTGTAGATGGGGAATTCCCTCTGTGACTTTACAGATATCTTCTGGTGTCCACGGTCTATACACTAAAGGAGTTGGGTCCTGGCCTTCCTGTCCTGCATGAGGGTTCGGTACTTCAATTAATTGACAGATATCCTCACTCTGTTCTAGTGACTGTCTTCTTACTTGAGTGTCCCTAGGTATGTTACGAGTTCGGGATGTGGTTTCAATAGCTTCTCTTACATTTGGTCGTTGTGATACCTCTGTTGCCACGGGATAACGTGGGGGGGACTAGCCTGCCCTCCCGCTTCATATCCTGGATGTGGTATCGGAGGTGGTAGGGGGGTCTGTCGCTACTACTGTATTATTATCTTCTTTGTAATGTATGATGCTTTCGCATTTCTAGTGTTCTGTTCCCTTCGGTTCACTACCTCAATCCACCTATGTGCTTGACGGATACCCAATTGTCGCTGTTTTTTCGCCTGCACATCTTAGGGTTGCCACCTTTTCAAATGCAGAAAGTGGGACATTAGTGTTAGGAACGTGTAATTTGGCAGGGAAAAACATACCCATGGCCAGTACTAAGGACAGCAATTCACTTTTTGCCAGGAGAGCAACCTATTCTTGTAGCATTTGTGTTGCTTATTCTGTTTATTATGATATTTTGGTGTTTCAGATACAAAATTACTGTTTTATGCTACCATTTAAGAAGATATCTGAGAAATCTTTGTCCTAAGATATCAGGACATTTGCCATTTGTTCAGTTTGTTTGCAGGACACAACTGGCCAAAGAGGGACTGTCCCTCACAAAGTGGGACAGGTGGTTACCCTAGAACATCTGCATCACATTTTCAGTGATTCCAATGTTTCAGTAACAATATTTTGTCTAATATACCATCAATGTCATCTTTATTACCCCATTCTGCAGAATATCTAACATTATGTGCTCTCTGCAATTGCATATACTTCACGTCACCCGTCAAACGCGGATCACATGATCTGTTTGTGCACTAATCTCCCATATCCTCTACATGACTGTTACGTAACCCTTCTCTCGTACCACGTGGTATCTCCTTCCCTGTATCCACTGTAGTGTCTACAATGACTATTTACTCTACTCTGTGTTCCCCTGATCTATGTCCAGATTTAAAACTACTTGGATTGGTCTTCGACCTGCTATCACAACTGTTAACAGAAAGACAATGTAGTCTGGTCCCTGATCTACAATAGAGACAAAGAGGCAAACCCTCCTTACCTGAGCCTCCTGTTTATGACTGCACGTTTTCTTCTTGGGATCCAGTTTTCCGCTTTTCAGCCACAGATCAGACAGTGGACAGCCTCTTTACACACAACAATTCAGTCGGAGGTCTTTTCACTCCAGAAGAACCATTTAGGCAAATTCTCCTGCGCAGATGTCTAACCACCCATGCACTCTGACCTGTAGCTTACCAAGGGAATTCGGATGACAAGGACCACAATGTCAAATAAGTTGTTAAAACCAGACTGTTGAAATCAGTAGGCTTTTCTAGGTGACAGTCAATAACACAGGAAGCTCGGGTCCACAACGTTTTAGTAGTGTACACAGGCAGGCAAAATAATATACAATCCAAGTATGAGAGTTTTGTCTGACTCTATACAGTAAGCAATTTCTTTATATAGTGTTTACAATCAGCTTTTGCCCACCTTACTGACGTGGTCGGTCACAGGGCATTTCCATCACTATGGTCCGCAATATTCTATACATACGTGGGTGCTGAGGTCATGCTTTTAAAATGTTTTCCCATGAGAATAACACAGCCTTGCAAGGCACCTGGTCAATTACAGTGTCCTTCTGTAATTGTAGCTGTTTCAAGGACCCTGGACTGTTCCGATACAATAGTCAGTTCATTTCTTAATACGTTCCTTTGTCTCTCTGGTAAGGAGTTGTACTCTATCTTCGATAGAGCTCACAAGGCCATCCTCCTCAGGGGAAGGGAGGATGTTATGCATGTACATACATTTATTTTTCTGTAACCCAGCAGATAATTAATGCTGAGAGACATAAGCCTGCTGTACTGGTTACTGACAGGGTCAGTGTTCGATCACACTGCTGCTAAGCTTCACCAATTACATGCATGATCATTTCTACTGCCATATTGTACGGTACAATTCAATGCATTATATAGTATTTTGCTTCTAAACTGGCACTTCATATGTGTTTCTATATATATATATGTCTAACAACATCCATCCGGCCATATGCATGTTGTTCCGTTCTTTACCTTGACCGTGTGTATTTGGCCGTCCGGCAACGCTACTCTCCACATGTGATGTCCCACCTTCCCCTTCTGTGCCTGAGGCACCCTGTTAGGACGTCCTGTTTGGTAGGCACATGTTCCGCTATATGTGTTTGACTTCTCTGCATAGCTAATCATCGATGCGGTGGTTCAACAACCCGACTTGTCCACATGTGTACAGTTATGTGCACCGTGGCGTGTGCAAACCTATATGGTTTGGACAGGTACATACCACATGCAGGATGTACACATTCTGCAGACACATTCACATGCAGCCATTTCCATATCTGTACCTGAGGAGGGTTGGTGACATGTGGGGTACATATTTGCCCGCGTGGCACTGCCTAACACAATACTTCTTACCACATTTCAGGTATGCCCATTGTGTGTAGGTGTGTAGCTGCACAAGGATGCTAGCTGGTTTGGGTGCACAGGCGTACATGGGTGGGACTTACATGCTACAATGGGGCTATTGTGTATTACATCTGCATGCATGGGTCCTGCTTCTGGATATTACACTTAGACATACGTCGTCCTGTGTATGCGACAAACACGTTGCTGGGTGTGGGACATGTTGCTATGCACATGTTTGCCTGTGTTTAGGGTATCTTGGTTCCTTCCTGTTGTTATGTCGACACAGCTACCCGGCTGTGTGCT
Organism: Protopterus annectens; assembly: GCF_019279795.1. Taxonomy (NCBI): domain Eukaryota; kingdom Metazoa; phylum Chordata; order Ceratodontiformes; family Protopteridae; genus Protopterus; species Protopterus annectens. The sequence goes on from NC_056730.1 coordinate 946,428,215, forward strand.
CTCACTACTGCTTGTGACCATTATGGTTGACACCTTTTCCAATGCCCATAGTGGGACATCTTTTGTGGAAACATCGGAATTTGCAGGACAACACATACCCACAGCAAGTGGAGTTGACAGAACTTCACTTGTTTGCCATAATAAATGCTTATTCTGTTAGCGTTTGGGTTCCTTATTCAGTTTCTTATGCCATGTATGTGTTTCATATACTAAATATATATTTTATGCTACTATTTCAGGTATATTGCGGGAATATTTTTGGCAGGGAATCTCAGGTCATTTGCCAGTTTTTCGATCTTTGGCGGGACACATCTGTCCAATGAGGGACTGTCCATAGCGGAGTGGGACAGCTGGTAACCCTGGTGACCATGCCCATGTCGCTACTGGGGTTGCCAACTTTTCCAGTGGCCAAAGTGGGACATTTTCGGGACTCGCATCAGATTTTACAGGCCGACACATACCCACGGTCACTATATAGCATAGAACTTCACTTGTTTGCCTAAATAAAAGCTTATTGTTGTAGCAGTTTGGTTGCTTATTCTGTTTCTTGTGACATTTAGGTACTTCAGTTACGGATATAACCATTTCATGCAACCATTACATTAAATACGGGATATCATTATGTCCTACAATCTTAGCACATTTGCCGTTTTTAATATTTTTTATCGGGACACAACTGCCCATGGAGGGACTGCCCCTCGCAAAGTGGGACAGGTGGTAACCTTAGTCGCTACTCCTATGTCGGTGCGGCGCGCTGACATGCTGCGGTACACCTTCTCTGGGTATGCCCACTGACGGTGCATTGCGGAACAAACACGGTGTTACGCGTATCCTTTGTTCCTTGGACGGGTACACTTAGGGCTTCGTGGGTTGTATTTGCTTCTCCGATTTGTTGGGACGGTACTATGTTGCATACTCTACGTGCGTTTCCTTCTGCACGGGCCCTGGCTGCTGCCATTACTATTATGGGCGGACCGTGGCAGTCAGCACATTAGGTTGCTCATCGCCTGCCGGCTTAGCCACGCCTCCGGACGCATCCTACTTGGGTTCGCTCACGTACACTACGCACGTGTCTGTGGTTGCGGCGCACTCTCATTACTATGCATATGGCGCTACTACGCCGACTATTCACTGCACCGCCGGCGCAGGCCTTACACCGGCCTTGCGCCGGGCTTCATGAATCCCGGGGAATATGTTTTTGTTTGTTCTCTCCACTGTAACTGTTTATGTGCCGCATACCACTGTAAAAACACGTCTCTTGTAATTTGTGTGTATACTGATCATGTCTGAATAACTAAATGTGTCTGTAATTTTTCTTTGGAGCTTTTTCCTGCCTCTGCTGAAAAAGGGCCTTTTCGGCTCAGTCAGACACCCCCGGTTAACAAATGTAAAATAAAAATATTTATTTATTTATTTTATTTTACATTTGTTTACTGGGAAAGTCCTACTGGGCATGTTGCCCTTTTTTCAGCGGAGGCCTGGGGAGAAAAGCTCCATTGTTAGTACAATTTTGCATTACATTGGCAAGAAAAAAACAGAATCAAAAATTAAAACAGGTAACAATAATAACAAACAAGTATGCTTAGTACAGAGAAGAGGCAAGTGACACTATACATTGGACACATTATAGTTAAAGACAGTTCTTGGTATTGTACAGGATAATCACACATTTATACAATGAGTCAAAACAATGTAAGTCCAGTTATATTATGTACAATGTGACAGGACATTGAGAAATTAAATGATTAATTTTTAGAGTCATTAAAAAACTGACATCAGAAGTTGGTTTAAGCAATAGGGTTTTTTTGGGGTCTGGGGAGTTGGATTGGAGTACAGGTGAGTGGAAATATTAGTTGGTATAAGGAGGCAGAGAAAACTTAGGAGGGACGAAAAAAAATAGTACTATGGTAGGGTTTCCTGAGATCGGCACAGGTGCATATCCAGGAATCGGTGAGGTAGGTTTTAATGAGATGCTTGAAGTTTTTTTTTTATGTTAGTTGTGGTTCTGATGTCAAAAGGCAAGACATTCCACAGTTTTGCAATGTAAGAGGAATACATAGAGTCTCCGGAGCTGTCCTTGCTTCTAATTACTTTTATTAGAGCTTTGTTAGTGGATCTTAATGGGCGAGAGTTTGTATGCGGGGTTAGGAGGCCTTGGAGGGCTGGTGTCTTTTCAGGTTCAAAGAACATTTGGTGGTCCATGGAGAGTTGTGTGAGGATGAGTTGACTGGGTAATTCTAATCAAGAGAGTTGTTTAGGGCTTTGCAATGTTGTGTTTTAAGAGAAAAGTCGATGCCAAATTTTGCTGTCTTGTTGTAGCAAATGTCTAGCTTGGCTAGGTCTAGTTTGCTAAGGGTTAGAAAGAATAGGTGATGCATATAGTAGAGTTGACAGAAAATTGGTCCTGGCTGTAAGGATTTTGGAGTTTTTGGTTAGGCAATTTCTGCATCTGTATAGGGTTCCTAGTTTCTTATGGACTTTTTCTATTGTTTGGGCAATGTGTAAGTCAAATCTCAGATTTTGATCTATAATAACTCTGAGTAGCTTCATAGATGAACTGGTTCGATCGATGTTTTGTGCTAGACATAATATCAAAGCAAACAGAGGGTTATTCGGTTTTAGTGGGATGGTAAAGCATAACTTTAGTTTTATTTGGGTTTAGGATCAATTGGGCATCTGCCAGTCATGTCCCAATAGCATTAAAGGATTCTTGGGTTATGTTTTGGAGTTTTAGGAGGGACGGGGAAGAGCAGATTATCACAGAGTCATCTGCATACTGGATAAGTGTGGCTTGAGATGTGGCAGTGTGGAGGCTATTGGTAAACAAGTTAAAAAGATGAGGGCCAAGGATGGATCCTTGAGGTGAAACGCAGGGTTACTGGTAATAGGGGTGATAGGACATTGTTTCACCAGATGGCTTGTTGCCTATCAGTGAGGTAGTCCTAGAACCAGGCTAGAGTGGAGTAATTTAGGATGAGCTCAGTCATAGTGGTTAACAGTTTATTGTGAGATACTGTATCAAAAGGTTTTGATAGGTCTAGAAAAATAGTATATACTAGGTTGCCTTTGTTTCTATGTTGACTGATGGTGTTAGTGAAGCTAATCAGGGCTGTGGTTCATAGGTTCATAGGTTGGTACTAGGTTATCAGCCCTAGGGCCTATACAAGCCTAGCCATAACAATTCCCTGGCTATTTCTTCCCACACTATTTACTTCCCTGGACCCTTGTCTAGCAGGGCGACTGACATGATCCCCGGGGTGAATTTCCTTTCTCCCATCCAATCGTCAAGGTTCCTTTTGAAGAGGACCAAAGAGGCACTCTGCTTGACATGTATGGGCAATCTATTCCAGAGTCTGGGGAGTCTCTGGGTCAGGAACCTATCCCTCCAGCATGTTTAGTTTATCGCGATGACAAGGTTTAGATCCCTGGAGCGTGTGGCTCTGAATGATTGGGATTTCTTTAAGTGTCGCATGTCCAACAGCTCTGGGTTTGACATGGCCTTGTATGTTAAGCAGAGATCGCCTCTGAGTAGATGATATGCGACAGAGTATAGCTGGAGTTTTTTAAGGCGGTCAGCATCGGGCATCTGATTTAGGCCTGAGATTCTTTTAGTGAGGTATTTCTGCGGCCTATCCAGTTGTTGCAGATGTCTTGAGAGGTACATACCAAATGGAGTATTGTATTCTATAATGGGTCTAATGAGGGATGAGTACAGTGGGACAATGACCTCTTTTTTCTGGATGAAAAGCAATCAGTGATGAGGCATGCCACATAGAAGGATTTCCTGACTGTTGTGGCGATGTGGTTATTGAAGGTGAGACCACTGTCCACCTGTGTCCCTAAGTCTCTTATCACACTTTTGGTGTTTAGAGTACTGCCACCTATATGGTAATTCATGGGTACATGTTTTTTCCCAAAGGGGATAACTATACATTTCTTGGCATTGAGCTTGAGCCCATGGCTCTGGCACCAAGCATCTGTTTCTGTAAGGCCCTTTTGTAGAGTATCCACATCATTTGGGGATTCGATAATGGCTCCCAGTTTGCAGTCATCTGCGAACTTTGTTAGCCAGAGTCCCTTAGTGTTGGCCTGTACTTCAAAGAAGTAGATGCCAAACAAGACCGGTCCCAGGACTGAACCCTGAGGTACTCCACTTGTCACTTGTCTGGAGCTGGATTTGGAGTCGGCTACTTTTACAGTGTGGGTTCTATCAGTAAGCCAGTTAACAACCCATTTGGTGATGTAGGGATTAATGCCCAGCTTAGTAAGTTTATCTATGATTCCAGAGTGGGGGATGGTGTCAAAGGCCTTGGCAAAGTTTAGATAGGCTGTGTGAACCACCTTACCCTTGTCCATGGCTCTGGAGACTGAGTGGAAGAAATCAATCAAGTTCAGGAGACAAGATCGGTCCTTCACGAACCCAAACTGGGTGGGGTCCAGTGTTCGAAGGTTGCCAATTCCTTTGTTTATAAGTTCCATGATAATACGCTCCATGGCCTTACAGATAAGGCTCGTCAGACTGACGGGATGGTAGTTTCCGGGTTCCAAGGTGGATCTCCCCTTGTGGAGTGGGATAACTGCAGCTCTGCGCCAGTCAGTGGGCATGAAACCTGAGGTGAGGCTATGATTAAACATGACACTTAGGTGAGGTGCCAGTTCATATTGTAGTTCATGTAGTAGACAGCCCGGGATGTCATCTGGTCCCATGGATGCTGTATTCTTAGCTTTGGAGAGTGCGTTTTTTACCTGTGTGGTCGTTATTACCGGAATTTGGCACTTTTCCAGTACTGAGATGGGCCATTTAGGGGGTGAGAGGGGGGTGAAGTTGGAACTGAATCGATCTGCCAGGATATTGGCAATATCCTTGGGATCAGTATATTTAATGCCATTCTGTTTTAGCTCAGAGCAGATCTGAGCATTGCCATTTAGATTCTTGACATAGTTATAGAATGCCTTGTGGTTGTCTTTGGAATCTTTGGCAATTTTATTTTCATAACTAGCTTTGGAGGATTTTATGAGGGATCTCAGTTTCTTACTGAGGCTGGTAAGGGAGTTTTTTGCATCCTGGGATTTTCCTCTTTTCTGCAACAGTTTCTTCCTTTTGTTGTAAAGTTTGTTTATGGCAGGGGACCACCAGATTGGCTTCCTTTTTTTGGATGAGAGCATCTTGGTTCTATTTGGGATGGCACGATTCATACATGAGTGGATATGCTCGTACAGTGACTTAGTGTAGGATTCAGCAGTTGAACTTTCAGTTCCCGTCTGCATGGGTGTCATGAAGTTTGTCACTTCTGACTTGAGTAGCATGAAGTGGTGGTGCTATGGTTGGAGCAGAAGCCATGCTGTGTATTGGTGAGGAGTTTATTGTCTAGAAGATGGTTAAGTATTTGAGTGTGTACACACCTTTCAAGAATTTTTGACAGAAGTGATAAGATTGCGATGGGTCAGTAGTTAGAAAAATCTGTGGAAGGTTTGCCTTTATATAGGGGTATGATGTGTGGAATTTTCCAGAGGGTGGGGATGTGTTGTTCAAATATGGAATGATTGAATAGTAGGGACAATGGGTAAGAGATGGCTTCAGCTGTCATATTTAGATATACAGTAGGGAGGTAGTATGCTACTAGAGTTGTGGGTTTTAGCTTGAGTAAGTATTTGAGGATGGTGTGGGTTGGGACTAGTTTTAGGGTGAAGGTGTTGTTTTTATGTAGTAATGAAGCAAAATTAGGTGGTGATGTTGGGCAGTTCCTGCTTGTGAGAGTTTTGATGGAGTCAGTGAAGTATTTGTTAAACTGGGTAGCAGTATTTTCAAGGGGGTTACTGGAGGTTGATTGGGGGGTGCTAGTTTGTCCTGGTTGCAGTATTTTTTTTTATTGTGGACAAGAACTTTTGAGGGTTGTTTTGGTACCTGGAGTGTATGCTGTTATAGTGATTCTTTTGTCTAGTCTTATTTTTTTTTTTATTTGTTTCTTAGATGGAGGTACTTTTGGTGATTTACTGTTAATGTATTGTGGGTCCATATGTACCATGCTTTGTCTCTTTCTTTTAGGAGTACTTTAGTATGCTTAGAGAGCTAGGGGCAGTAATTGGACTTTGTGTGTACTGTTCTGATAGGGGCTATGCTATTGAATATGTTTACAAACGTGGAGTTGAAGTATTCGACTGCACTGTCTAGGGATAGAGTTTTAAGGGATTTCCAATTGCAGAGCTTGAGGGATGATATGAAGTCTCGAGGCGTGAAATTTTTGGTGTTTCAGACTTGGTGGATAGATTTTTTTTTTTGCAAGATTAGCATGATGACGGATAACATATGTTGGGAGGTGGTCACTGAGACAGTCGGGGAGTGTGCCTGTATTATATGAAAGAATGGGGTAGTTGATGCGACTCTACTCAAGGACTGATTGCTTTTTAGTTGCTTTATCAATCCTTGTTGCGGTTTGAATTAACTGTGTGAAGCCATGGAGGTTAATATGATTAGCTGGATACTCAGAGTTGCAGGAGTACCAATTCCACTAGTATGATGGTCTTTTGGGGGCGATTTTTAGTAATCCATTGTAAGATATATTTGAGGTTGTGTGTATTATCTCCAGGGGGAATATAAATTCCAATAATGTTGATGTTTTTGTTTGGGTTGAATTTTATTTTAGCCAAAAGTATTTATGAGTTAGAAATATTTGTGGGATTATGGTTGATAATGACTATTGTAAGATGGTTTTTGAAAAGTAAGGTGATGCCTCCATCTCTTTTATATTTCCTGTCTTGTCTATAAATATTATAACCATTAGGAAGTATTTCATTATCTGAGATATCTGGTTTAAGCCAAGTTTCAGTTAGGAGGAGTCTGTCAGGGGAGTAGAGAGATAGGGTTGCATAAAGTTCTTGAATTTTACTAAGGATGGTTCTTATGTTTAAATTTATTATGAGCAGATTGTTGCTTTTTCTGGGGAGGTTAAGAGGGTGCTCCTGTGCTTTGTTAGTATTATACTGAATTAATGTAGGTCCAGGGTTAGGATAAATGTCTCCACTAAGGCTAAGTAAGGATTCTATTAGGTATATGTTTTCTATGTATTTGAATATTAATTTATTGTACTGAAGGGTTACATGTGGGATGGTATTTTGTGGGAGCTATCTAAGTGGGGTGAGGTCTATATCTGTGCAGCTGTAGATATCTGGGTTTATGATGAATAAAACTGGTTTTACACTAGAGGGTATTTGTGTAGGTTGAGTGAAGGGGTGATGCATGTATTTCAGGATAGTATGTGAGGTTGTAAGGTGGGCTAGGATGTTAAGTGTTAGTATTTTTAAGGAGTGAGATATTATCATTGTAATGTAGAGTGTGTAGGTAGGTGGTGGGAGAGAGGTGGGTATGAGATGGGTGCGTGGAGTGGAAAGTTTGGGGGAAGTGTAAATAATGCTAGGGCAGGGGACAAGTGAAAATGTTAGGTAGTGAATGACACTTAGATGGGGGCAGTGGCTGTATAATATAGTAGGTATTTTGAGTGTGTACTGTGACTTAGTAACAAGGGGAAGGGTGTGGGAGCTTTTAATTGGATGGATTGATCTGTGGGTGTGGTAAGGTGAATATAAATATAATTGAAGTGGGGTGGCTTGGAATGGGGATAGGGTAGGGGAGTAGAGCCGGCTGGCATAGGGTAGCTGGTCTTATGCCAGGGGAATCCAGCAAGTGTCATTTTGTGATAAAATGTTTGGCAACCTGCTTGGTTTTGGCAGAGATTGTCTGCACCTCTCTTCTCACTGCTTTCACATTTTAGCTAAAGCCATAGATGGCTCCATAGTATTTTTGTTTTTATTTATTTATTTATTTTTTGTTTGTTTTTTTAGGCAGAGTCTGTCTGCTGGATATTCCAACCTAGTGAAGTATAATTTGTAAAGTATTAAGATGGCATTACTGAATGCAAAGGCTGGTGTGCCGAGGCACTAGAGGATTTATTAAAAAAGGAGCTCTTTATTTTGTATTATCTGGCTGTGAATTCATTATTTATGGACTGCTACCTTTTGTGGTTTTTGTTTGTTTCTAGGGGATTGGACTATGCTAATTAGTCATATGGTCTTCCCCCAGAAATGCCTCTGCTTAGGCTAGTTATGCCCATGTATAATTCAGAGAATCTCTCAGCTATATCAGTTATCATTGCCAGCCATGTTAATGAGCATGGAAGAAGTGCTGAATTCACCAGTTGTAGTCAATGGGGGAACCATGTAAAAGATAAAAGCAGAAAAGTGTCTGCAGAGAAACAGTGGTAGTGGGGTGTGAGCACGTGTATGTCTCTAGCAGCATGTTTTCTTATGTGCAGGGATATGAGTGGTCTCGGATGAGAGCGTGTGTCTGCCTGGGTAGTCACATTGAAGGGGAGATAGTTAGGAAATCATTAAAGTAGCTGTGGGTGTGAGTGCGTGAGTGTATGGGTAAAGTCTACATGATTGCAATCGAGTGAGGGATTATCTTATATACTGTGAGTATCTGCATGTTTTTGGGATTGTGTGTGTGTGTGTGTGTGTGTGTGTGTGTGTGTGTGTGTGTGTGTGTGTGTGTGTGTGTGTGTGTTGCTGCCATATCTCTCAACTACACTAAGAGTAATGAGCAAAGGCCATTATACCTGAGCAGAAGACTTTAGACACGAGGGATACTTTTTAAATATTACTCTAGTTCACTTAAAAATGTAATAGGACAACAGATTTTGCATCAGAAATCATTTTCTGAGTAATAAGAAGTATGAAAGTATAATGTTTGTCATTATTAATGGACCATAATCATCTGTGATTTACAAGGGGCAGAGCAACTATAATAGGCAAAAGCAGGTACTTTCTCTAAAATCAGGGACAGTTGAGAGGAATGGGTTTTGTGTGTGTTTGTGTGTGCATGTGTGTGTGTGTGTGTGTGTGTGTGTGTGTGTGTGTGTGTGTGTGTGTGCGTCTTTATGTGCATGTGCATGTGTGTGTGTGTGTGTGTGTGTGTGTGTGTGTGTGTGTGTGTGTGTGTGAGTGTGTGTGTGTCTGAATGTATGTATGTTTAAATGTGTGCATGTGTATTGGAAAGTGTATGGAATGAAGTAGGTGTCTGTGCCAATGTGATACATTAGCTACACTAGTGATTATTATAGGATACTGTTGATTAGCACTAGTGGTAACATCATGTGATTCACAGGCATGCAGATTAGCCAGTAATGAGGTATCTTTTTTTGTAGCTAACCACGTGTCTGAACTGCATTTCCCACAATCATGGAAGCTGCTAATTTTGGCTGCAGCAGTTCCTGTGAGAAAAAACAAAGGTTTTTCAATCAAGGCCACAGTTTCAAAGCAATGAAAGCGCTCTCTGTATTCTTGGGTTTAATGCCTCTTATATCTTCAGAACTACTGGCATTGTAGATGAATATCATCATTTGTCAAGGATATCATCACCGCAGAACTTATTCTTCAGGACCCTAATTTCAAACTCATAGATGTCTAAATTACCTCAAACAAAAGTAATTGCCACTTTATCGCTACCTATACAACAGCTTCTGTGGCCCCTTCTGACTATGGTTGCTATCCTAGCACCTTAGCTAAAATTCCCATTAATCCAAACACTGTCATATTGGGGGACTTCAACCATCTGTCAATGCACTGGTTGACCTATACTGCTAATGGTTGGCATGTTGAATGCTTCCTTGACATTATATATGCTAACTTCTTTTTTTCAAATGGTCAACTATCCTATTAGTGACCAAACAACCTTCATCTTGTACCCATAAATATCACCTTTTCTTGCAGCCTCCATATGTATCATCTTTCCTCATTAAATTCCATGATAAATTAATATCCTTTTCCTTTAAAACTGGTGGTACTTCCTCTACAAACACCTCTCTGTTTAGGGACTTCTCAAAAGCAAACCTTCTTCATTTACTTGATGAACTAAATAAACTCTACTTATCTTCCAAAGAAGGACTCCATTACTAAATCTGCTAACTATGCTTCTGATTTCCATTTCTACTTAAAAATTTATATTGAACAGACAGTCCCTATCTGCACCAAATATAATGAGAAATTTAAATATATACCTTTGTGGATGAATACTCTATATAACAGAACAAGATAAATAAATTAATGTTTAAAAGAGGTCTCATTCTACCCTTATTAAGAATTGATTTAAGCAAACTAGCCAAAAGCGTATGGGTACCATTAGGAAGTTCAAAGCTAAATGTGAATCTAAAATTTTCACTGAAATCAAAAATTATTATAGATATTTTTTATCTATGTAAGGATGTTAAAAAAATAACATCCAATAATTTTCAGAACTAGACCACAATAACACTGCTTGATCTGACCAGCTAAAAATAGCTAATGCCCTAGCTGAGAAATTTTAGTGCAGGTTTTATACTATGCACAGTTAACTCAGCCACCCCTTTTTATTACTATAACGTACTCACAGCTCTCACAAAACTATGATCACTTCATCTATCAGTCCAGATACCTTATCAGGTTGCCTAGGTTGCCTGATTATCAGACTCTTACCTACCTTCTAGGTTTCAGAAATGTAAACTGCCTGACTGCTGTTTATATTCCTGAAACATAGAAAACAATCATTATAAATCCATTACATTAGGGTGGCTCAGCAACAGATACTATCGGCTATAGACATATTAGTCTCACAAGCCTAATATGTAAATCTATGGAATGCATTATCTTAGACCTCATTAATCTGGATATACATTTCTTAACTCTGGACCCACATCAGTTCAGCTTTACCAAGCCAGGTCCTGCCTCTTTAACATCATTAATTTAGTTGAAAAAGTCTACAAAGCAGTGGATTGTGGTTATGCCATACAAACAGCGTATTTGGACATTACCAAGGTCTTTGACACTATTCACCATGCAGGCATTATTGACAGAACTGTAAATCTGAATGTAAATCCATATGTTGTATGCTGGATGGTATAGTTACCGGTGGTCGCTGTACTGATAGTTGAATGGCTTAAGTGCGAGAATTTAATATCGTTGTGAGTTTCACCACAATGTATTGTATTTCCTAAGACAGCAGTGTGCTTTTAAGGGTTTTTCCCTCTTTCCTTCACTGTGGTGCAGCCATGGTGTTTGGTATATAGAATTTTGGGGAGTGAAGAGGGTGAACCCCCCTCAAAAAGTTTGTTTTTTTCAATTTTTAATTTTCGATAAATAGTGAGCCAAAAAAGGTTTGCTGTCAGCACATAGGTAAACCTTGTTGGCTAACTAACTGTTTGGCTGTCACAACCCATATATATAGAGTCACATCTGCCTCTTTGAAGAGCAAAGATTTATCATTAATGCAATTATCTGGTATCTGTTTTCCAGCCCTTCAAGTCAGCATTCCTGGCCTATAGTTATCTAACTTTGCAGATGACTGTTAATTGCGTGTTGTTATTCATTCTCCAACTGACACACAGCTGCTTCAACATAGGTTCATAAGTTCATAGTTATATACTAGCCTAACAAGCACTAGGGTCTTTATAAGTCTAGCTGTGCAATCTGACCCAGTTATGTCCCTATGAATTATGGGTGTTTATTAGGAAGGGGGTATGTTAGTTAAGAAGTTTCCAGATATTATATGAGGAGTATATTAGTTTGAGCATTAATGTCTGTCATTATCAGAGACATGGGGGACAAACCCAGGCAGAATTTCCAATTTCCCATCCACTTGTCAAGGTTATGCTTCAAAAGGGTTAAGAATAGACTCTGCTTCACATGGATGGGGAGACTGCTCCAGAATATAGGGATCCCTTTAGATACATATCTGTCTTGCCAGCATGTCTTATTTATGTCACAAACAAAATTTAAATCCTTGGATCTACTGGTTCTGATTCTGTTCATTTTGCAGATTTGCAAAAGGTCTGTTAGAGCTGGATCCACGTAGGGCACTTCTCAGTAACCCGTAACAGACAGAGTATAGTGTTATACTTTGTTAATCATTGGTACAAGGAAAATTCTTTCAAACTAAATACAAAAAAATGTAGTATAGTTCATTTTGTTAAATAAAATACTTCCATATTTCACTATAAGGGTGACATACCCTCTTGTCAGACACTATTGTAGAGCTTACAAAAATTATATAGCTATAAATAAAATGAATACACATACATATACAGAGTAAAACTGAATTGGTAGCATTTCATAATTTTTCTTTTGAAAGACATTTTCCAACGGCAGATGATTAATTGCAATTTTTGGTGTAGTATTTTCTGCAGTGTGACAACCCGTCTGATAGTCAACATATGTTTGAAACCTTGTTGATAATTCCTTAACTTTATGTTTATTTATTTACATTTGTTTACAGAAAAGTATGGCTGGACAAAGCTTCTTTTCAGAAGAGACCTGGGGAGAAAAGCTTTAAAAACAGTTTTTGCAATCAAAACAGTCAAAGAATAAAAAGCTAATTACAGGTTATATATCTCTACAGTAAAATTTAGAAGCTCAACATTAGTTTAGATAAAGCTGCAAACTCAAACAGTTAAAATTTGTAAAAGTCCACATCATGCCTCAACAGTAGTTCAGAAAACCTTCTATCCAGCTCAGTTAAATTCTAAAGGCAACTCCTCTCGCTCCAAAGGTCTCTAACTTCACTATTACTCAATTCTCAACAGTCATGTATTTGTCTAAGCATATTACTCAACTTAACTAAATAAATTAATGAAAACCCTAACACTCATACCATTCTTGACTGGATCTTAGTTAACAATGATCCTCAGTCTTACATAGCGGACTGTCCACCTGATAGCCTCAGTGACCATTCCCAAACATTTTTACTAAGACACGAAGTAAACAGTGTCAAGCCCATTATCCACAGACAAATCCAAAACAAAGCAAATTTCAACCCTCACTCCTTTATCTTTTCCCTCCAAAACATTAACTGGTCACCACTAAAATACCTAAATCTATATGAAGCCGTCCACTACTTCAGCAGCACCTTCCTCAACATCCTAAACACTCATGCCCCCATAAGAAATGCCAGAAACAGAACTAAGAGCCCCCCCCCCTTGCTGCAAAAAAGCACCAGGGTTCTAATGAAAACCAGAGATAAGTCTTGGTAACACTAGCGCCTAACAAAAATACTCTCTGATAGGCAATCCTTCCTTGAACTGCACAATACGATCAAAAAAGCAAATAAAAACAGATAAAACGCTTTACTATCTGTCCACCCTAAACTCTTCTCACCACAACCCTAAGCAATTCTGGTCCACAATTAACTCCATCCTCCACCTGGGTAAAGTAGACACCCTCCCACCTACCACCCCCCCCTCCTGTAGCAGCATTGCTGATTCTTTCCACCAACGCTTCATTGAAACCATACTATCCCTAGCCAAACAACACTTCCCTTCATCCACTCTGCCCACTCCTAACCCTAATTTTCCTCTCCCTGCTTTTTCCTTCTTCTCAGTATGCACCTTCTACATAAAAAGACTCCTGTCAAAACTTAAACCTACAAACCTTGCAGCTGACAACCTCCCCTCAGAATACCTAAAAATACCAGCTGATGCCCTATCTTATCCTATTTCCATGTTAATCAATCACTTCATATCAGAAAGCTATGTACCCTCTCTATGGAAAATATCACACATCATTCCCCTCCACAAAGGTATCCCCTATACTGAAGTTTCCAATTACTGCCCCATCGCCATCCTTTCCCCACTCTCCAAGATACTTGAGAAATGCATTAACTCTCAGGTCTCAAACTACCTCCTAGCTAATAATGTCATCTCCAAAACGCAACATGGCTTTGGGCCATATGACAGCACTACTACCACCTTGCTCTCTTTCACCAACACTATCCTTCATCATAAAAACAATGGCCTGTTTTCCACTGCTATATTTCTGGATCTATCAAAGGCTTTTGACATGATATCACATGAATTACTACTCTCTGTTCTCACCAACCTTTCCTTTTCCCAATCAGCCACCAACTGGTTCCACAGATATCTGAATAGCCTACAACAATCAGTTGTCTGAAATAATAACCTATCTCCTCGCCTTCCTGTTACTCTCAGTGTCCCCCAAGGCTCCATCCTCAGCTCCCTACTATTCTCCCTTTTCACCAACAACCTACATACCACCACCAAGCATGCTTCTTTCATACAGTATACAGATGACTCCATCCTCATATGCTCTGCCCCCACTATACAGGAACTCCAAAAGATCACACAGGAGTCATTCTCATCTGCAGAAAGCTGACTATGCAACACCCAGCTCCTACTCAGTCTTAGCAAGACCAAACTCCTTATCTACCAACCCTCCAAATCTATTCAAAATTCCCCCCACTTCAATATTCTTGACAAAGACAATACTGTGATCTCCCCATCAGATCACACCAAACTACTTGGTTTGGAGATTGATAACAATCTCAGATTTGACACCCACATATCTTTTACCATAAAAAAGTACACAAAAAAACTTGGTGCACTATATAGAAAGAAACAATACCTAACCAAGACAGCTAGAACTTTTGTTGCCAATTCTCAACTAATCTCCACCTTACTCTACACCTCTCCTATACTTAACAACCTTAGACAGTTTGACCTAAACAAGCTCGAGACCTGCTACAATAAAACTGCAAAATTTGCTATTGGCACATCCTATTGCAGCCACCATTGTATCAGACTTAGGGAACTAGGGCTTGAATTACTTCAGTTTCTTCATCTAAATCAACTCTCATTTGCACACAAACTTGTAAGCCATCCTGTTAAAATCCCATCACTTCAAAAACTTCTCCAACCGTACTACTCCTCTAGACCCCTATGCTCCAGCAGCAAAAATCTGCTCCTTATTACCAAAGCCAAAAACTCAGCAGGAGAAGCTCTATTCTCTTGTGCCATATCCAAATTATGGAACAACCTTGCTCCCTCTATAACTACTCTGCCTTCCTGCAGTCACTTCAAGGCTGCACTTAAATCTCAACTAAAAATGCCACTGACTCTGTCCTTGTTCCAATCCCGACTAAAAATCCCTCCATCTTTTTCTCTCCTGCACTCAACCTCTTATCCCAACTTGTATAACTGTCTGAGGTTACACTAGCTGGGACCGATAATGGTGACCTTAAGTTAGATATTGCAAGCCTGTTCTTACTAGGTAACTCATTTTTTCTTTTCATTGTTTCTTTATTATTGTAAAAGTACCAACTGCTCTGTTTTTACTGTATGTCATCGTCTTTATTACTGTAATCTCAATCACTCATGTATGTTACTCATGTACAATTTGTGGAGCTTTTCTCCCGAGGCCTCTGATGAAAAAGGACCTGTGCCCAGTCGGAATTTCCCAGTAAACAACTGTAAGGAAAGAAAGAAAGAAAGAAAACAGGACAGATTGATCAGCCTTGTTGATCTGTCAATGAAATATCAATGCAAATTGAAATTCCAGATCCTGAATAAAACATGTATGTCTACTATATTATTCCACTTAGAAATGTGCTGAAATCTTGGGATTAGTTATCCAGATATTTGTTAAAATTAATAAACACTACAGTGTGGAGACTGGATTAATCATACCAGTAGTTAAACAGTAAACATACAATAGCTTGATGGGAGTATCCATGGGAAGCTCCTCTGATTGGTTAATGTCTTAGTACAATCATATAGGTTACCTTGTCATCCTATTTATGAAGCATACAAAAACATTATCAATAAAAAGAATGGAAATTGTCTGCCTGTATGGGCTTGTGTGCAATGGTTATTAAAACTTTAGAAATAAAAGGAAAGGAAATGTGCCACTTGTCCACTTGTATTCATAACTTGCAAGACCAGTGGTCTCAAGACCCTCGGTTATCTGGATGGACTTGCAGCCCATTTTCTGTACTCAGTCTCCTGTAGACTCTTATGCCTTAAGAGATCCGAGCCTCTGATCTATTCCCACATAGCGAAATGTTTCTTTAAGTCCCCAGTTAAAGAAATTGACCCTTAATCAACAAATAAATAAAACAAGGAATGATAGATTTATATCCCAACAAATCCCCCACCCCTGAAACAAGCATTCACTACACATCAAGCAGAGTAGTATCCTTGCCATCTTCAAAATAAACCTAGAGAACTGGATGATCAGTCTCATACTGTCTCCTGTTCTGTCCTGTGTTGTCCTCCTTGAGACTTAAGGGAACTTAACTGTCATTAAATGGCTAGGCTTGAAATGGCCAGTAGACTGCTTAGTGTTTACCTGTGAACTTATAGACCTAAGTATTAAGCAGTTGTGGTCACTGACAAAACAAATTACTGTGGTTAGAAGGCTTGTGTATGTATTATTCACATTACATTGTGACAACAAATGCAGTTTTTCAGACTACTAAACAGTGTGAAAGGCATGAATTAAAACATAGATTGACTTTTTCAAGTGCACTGAAAGTGTTTGACTGATGGGATGTTAATACTTTCAAATGCAGAAGAATTAATGATTAAGTTATGTGAAATATCTATGTGTTTGTCTTATAGTCAAGACAGTCTATATACAATTCTTTTTAACCAGGAGATTATGTGAGTTCACAGAAAATGGAAACAGTAAGTGGAATATTACTCAAATGGGAAAGCTAGACTGTTCTGTAAAATGTAACAGAGCATGATGGCTTGGGTGACTGAACATTTCTACTTGAATCTACATGGATTGCTTAAGGAATTAATATGCTTGAATGTTATGAAAATTTTAGGATGAAAGCTCATTTCAAGTAGGTAATTTGAATATGACACTCATAGTAATGGAATGCCACACTCATAAATTCACTTAGTTGGATTATGACTTGTTAATATTTTTAATATATGATGGCATAGATGAAAATATTTTGCCAATGCAACTAGGAGAATTATATTAAGATTTGAATTCTATTGAAATAGAGTAGTCTTTTAATCAGTAAACAAACCTTTCTCTCTAAAATAAACTAGTGGCTAAATAAAGGATATATTTGCTTATTACTTATAAAGGGGAATTTAACCTGTGGTGGTGGTGCTGCGGTAGTGTTGTCGCCTCACAGTATGACACTGTCCGCTTTGATTCTCAGCTAGAGCATCTTCTGCATGGAGACATACGTGAGTTGAAGGTTGTGTGACAGGCCTGGCAAGCTGGTATGTAAAAATCAACTGCCAATCATTAGCAGACCGGAGTTCCGCTGTGGCGACCCCTAACCAGGAAAAGCCGAAAGACACAAACAAAACTTATAAAGGGGAACTTATGAAATAAAGATATTGGCTTGTTCCATACCTATAAATTGGACTGAATTGCATAAAAGGTTGAAGATGAAATAACAGAACGTTTTATTGTATATTTCTATAGCTTATCAATAGATGATTCAGCCTATGGTATTTGTATACAAAACTATTAGTGGCTGAACATGGGGAGTGTCATTTGATTATTACTTACACAGAGTGATCTATAAACAAATGTTTTAGCTGCCTTTTATACTTCAGCAATAAATTGAATTACTTTTAAAGGTGAAGTACAATTATAAAACAAGTGTTACTGTTATTTTCTGTGCTTTAATAAGGCTACTGCATTAGGAATTTGTTGTAATAAACTTCACCACAAATCTGTAGACTATAAATAATTTGAAATTTTTTTTAATACGGTCATAGTATATGTGCAAATGACAAGACCATGTTCATGTTTATAATTATTTTATGTTGTAACAACCTTTATAATAATTTGTCTTCTTTATGATAAAGTCATTAAGGTATTGTTTAATTACAGAGATGCAAATTAGTTACTATAGCTGACATTATCATACATGATATGTTAAAGGCATATTTTAAATGCATTTGATTGTATTATGGTCAGTGAACTTTTTAATGTAACCATTTACATTGTTTTTCAGTTTGATTTGTATTTGAAGATGTGACTGTATTTCATGATAAATGACTAATAAAGGATGGACCATGGGGTTTTCAAATAAGTCAGTGTATATTATACTGCCTAAATTGTAAACCATAGGCTATATTTTTAAAGATGATTTGATAAATGAGAGATAATTAGACATTCCTTGAAGAGACAAAGTTCATACGTGTCCCCATATTCACAAACATACTATGCACATACATAAAGCTGTTGTGTGCACTTCATTTAATATGCAGTCAGCCAACCAATATAATTCACAAAGGTGAATCGTAGTAGGAAAACTAAAGAACAAACAGTTTTGAATTGTGTACTGGTAGGCATAGCACACAGTGTACTATGCAAACCTGGTCCAGCAAGACTGTGATTCACCAGGATTCCTCTAGTAGAGTAGTTGCAGACTTAATACATAGAATGGAATGAAAAGGGTGACAGAGATGGGAATGAAGGACTGGATGCCATTTCATATATTTCTTTACATAATGTATGTATGTTGGTTAGATTACCTCAAAATTGATTATCCTGTCTTGTGACTGTAAAAGCATATCACTGTATGCTCACTGGCCAGTCACATTAGCCTACTCTTGCAATCTGCACTAAGATGGTGAAATAATACTGTGGGAGACATATGTACCAACCACTTTACCTTCAGATACTCTCTCATACATTTGATGTATGTTATCTATAGTTTTGGCAGCTAGTGACTCAATTGTTTCTGGCATAGTTGCCAGGATTGTGGACTAAGGGACATTTACATATTATTGAAAAGAGGGAATCTTATCTGGTGGAGAATGACTTTAGAAGATGTTCCATGACATCATTGTGGGGTGGAATAGTGCATGTGGTTAATTCACTATGTTAATATGCCTGGTACACCAACATCTAGAAAACCCATGGCAAATATTAAGATTTTATGGATTTAGGGCTTGGGGATGCTTGACCAGATGTTGTTGCTCAGTTGTGGTGTGCTGAGCACATCATCTACTCTAAGGGGTGATCTGGTGTGGCAGTTATGATATCTGTGTTGGTTGTTCATACTTCTATCACAAAACAAAACACTCCTGGAATTGAATCTCACCAAAAAACATGGGAGACAAGTGAAAAATGCTGCAAATGTTATTTAACAAGCTTCTGGTACCACGGCTAAAAAGTCTTCATGGCTTCAAATAAAACTTGCAGCATTTTTTGTTTGCCTCCCATGTTTTTTTTTTGTTCACATTTCTATGCCAGTAAAGTATGGCTGCACATTCATGCTATCATCTATGATTCACATGTTTGTGTACCTAAAGCGTATCTGTCTGAAGAGGGGTACACTGTAGCACATGTCACTATAATGTAGCATTAGGGCTCTTTTATGACTAGTATAATCCTCTGGTATGTGGTTATTACCATGTACTGACCTTGCAAAAAAGTTAACTGCACTTATGAATCTATCCCAGAATACAGAAGTCCCAGTGGGTCGCATAAAGATAATAAAACCCTTGGTTACCTTATGATGGGGAGTGTTCTAAGGAGTTTTATACATTAGCACTGTGATATCTTGTATATGGATGAGAAAGATGAGTGCAGAATGTAGTTTATGGCAGTCATTTACATTGCCTTTAAAATGTGTAAACTAAGAAGTGAATCTGCATTGAATCTGTTTTTTAAGACATTGGTTGTCTTCTGAGAAATAATGCTGATGTAGTAAAAAAAAAAATCACTAAGCCATTTAGGCTAAATAGATATCCCCCTAGCTTACTTCAGCCACATAGCCAAAATACTAACTCCACTCCCATATCCTTGCCCACTACTAATAGGAGACACATAGACTGCACTCATGTACCACAAAGGTTTCAAAAGCCCACAGCACATCCCAGAAATGCCTCAGTCATTAGTGACTCCATTGTACTATGCACGGACTTGTCTGAGGACAGAAAGACAGTTGTCTGCTACTCTGGTGCTAAGGATTACTAATGTCACTAGTTGGCTATGTGGTAGTGAACAATCTTAGGCATTCCACAATTGGGGACATGCAAATAGACATTGTTAAGTTTTCTGCTTATGTCTTCAATAAAGTCAAGGCTCTCACATAAAGCAAAATCCTATCTTCATAAAAAATGATGCCTAAACACAATTATAAAGTAATTGGCTTCAACAACTGGGTAATAAATTGGTATCATTCCATGGCAAATCAGTCTGTGTCTGCATGGCATGAAATTGTCATCAGACCCTCCTGACTTGCCACAGATGGCCTGCATCTGTCATCTGTCACCCTTTCAGTTGTCCCATACTGGCTAAATTTTTTACTACCTTCACAGTGCCTTTTAAAACAATGACCTCATGGGAATCTTAACCTAAGTAATTTAAGTCTGGATAATATCAGTGTAGCACTGCTGAATATCAGAAATCTAAACAACAGAGTGACATCATAATTTTGTAATGTCAGAAACCTGATTATACTACAGTAATAGCAATAACACTTCGTGTACTCCTGTGTACAACACCTATTATGCTTTCTGATCCACCAGCACTTGATTTAGTCAAATATGAGACATTTCTTGCCCTAACATGCACGTTTATATTTAGAAAGAGAAAATCAGAATCACATTTAATGGCCAAATATGCATGCATACAAGGAATTTGACTCCAGTTTCAGAGACTCTCCCAATATGAATTACATAAATGACATACACACAACTATTAAGAACAAGACAAATGATATACATGCAATTATTAAGAACAAGACAAAAAAAGTAAATATACATATACGCATACATACAAGCTGCAAAGGTCATACACTCCCAGACTACAAGGAACATACACTTTGCAGATTAAAGCAACATTCAAATATGGTTTACAAAGGTGTCAATAGTCTCCAGTAAGAAGGAAGAAAAGTGATCATCATCACCACCAGCACTTGATTTAGTCAAATATGAAATTATACACATTACCATTTCCCATGTCATAGATTCATATTGCCGAACCACTTCAGATAGTGGATACCTTGGCAACGATAACTTAAAATGATAAATAATGATAACCCTGTTCAGATAATTAATAGCAGTCCCTAAATATGTTATAAATGCCAGCCATGAGAACTTGAAAGGAAAACATTAGTTTTACTTAAATAATAATGGTGCACATACCGATTAAATATGCAGAAGTTCAAAAGTACATATAGATGGGTAAAAAAGTCTGGTAAATTGGATAAGTACCAAAAATATTGCCTGCGACTAAGTAAATATCCTTGTTGTCTTGTGATAAATACTGCCCTTCTGAGTTACTGAAGTATCAAAGATACATGGGCAGACCTTTTAACAGATGTGTCACCGATATCTTCCAAGCAAAGATGAGGCAGGACTACCAACCAGGACCAGTCTCAAATATATAAATCTCAGTTATCTTATGTTCTCCAGAGCCCAGGCACTCTCAAATTATATCAATTCCTTTAGTGCAGAAAGAGAGGTCTAGCTGCATTATATCAGACTACATTAAGAAAAAAAGTCATTCCACTTCAGATCCCCACCTACAAGTTTCTCAGGAACAATGGATTTCCATACTAAGGACTACTTCCTTTGATGTTCACTTTAATTACATAATATGACTCCTATCATTTACTGTCTCCACATGTTAAGGGCTTAGTGATGTGCAAGCAGTTAAACCCTTCTTGAGGGACCACAGAAAATTACACTTCAAAGACATTTCTTGCCCTAACATGCACGTTTATTGTCAGAAAGAGAAAATCAGAATCAGAATCACATTTAATGGCCAAATATGCATGCATACAAGGAATTTGACTCCAGTTTCAGAGACTCTCCCAATATGAATTACATAAATGGCATACACACAACTATTAAGAACAAGACAAATGATATACATGCAACTATTAAGAACTAGACAAAAAAAGTAAATATACATATAAGCATACATGCAAGCTGCAAAGGTCATATACTCCCAGACTACAAGGAACATACACTTTGCAGATTAAAGCAACATTCAAATATGGTTTACAAAGGTGTCAATAGTCTCCAGTAAGAAGGAAGAAAAGTGATCATATGTTAAATCAGCTTTCCTTAGTATGTCACTACCACCCTGGCACCATATCAGTGTTGGTTGACATACCTGTTTATCAAAGTATGAGTAGCATTTACTATACCTGCGACAGAGTCTTTTCATAGGCAAATCGGAGACATCTTGAGTATTTTATAGGCATCATCCCTCAGAATACTTTGGACATTCCTCAACACAATGCTTCAACATATGAATGATTACATCTGCTTTCCAAATACTCTGAGAGAGAAAAACAGAGAGAGAGAGAGAGAGAAACACAGAGAGAGAGAGAGAGAGAGAGAGAGAGAGTAACCACCCTGAATAGTTTCAGTGATATTGCCACCTACCTGAAGTGTTCAGTGCAATAGATTGCATTGATATGACAAAAAGATGCCCACCCAATGTTCATGGACAGTGTTACATGAATAGGCAGATTCCATCAAATGTTAGGCATTGTGTGAGGTTGTTGTTGTGCCTTTCGTCTTTTCTCGGTTAGGGGTCACCACAGCGGAGCTCCGGTCTGCTAATGATTGGCAGTAGATTTTTACATGCCAAGTTACCAGCCCTGATGCACAACCTTCAACGAAGGTACGCCCATTCACGCATGTATCCACACAGAAGATGCTTTAGCTGAGAATCAAACAGGACAACGTCTTACTGTGAGGTGACAATGCTACCGCAGCACCACCACCACAGTTCCCACCACCGCAGTTTGAATCTAATAACCCATGTGTCTGTACAGCACACTTGCAGTACCCATGACTGCCACAAATGACACATAAGTCATCTATATGTCCACTTAATCCACAGAGATGTTTCACAGGGCGAAATAGTAAGCAGGTGTATGCAGCAGCACCTACATATCCACAGCCACGTACATAATAGGTATAGAGTAATAACCCCCCCCAAACTCATTTCATCCTTAAAGCATTACAGGTGATGCAAGTTACCCCCCGCAGCCCTGGCTGATGATGCCCTTACAAAATCCACAAGGTATAACCGAAACCAAAAACTTGACAGAGTGTGTGTTCAGCCTGCTGATATTGCAGTTCCACCACCTGGACATGCACTGCTTTATGCACCTGACACAGCCTGATAGATATTTGTGGTTTACTGCATGCTACACAGAATATCTCATCATTCTCAGTCAGCCCAGGCAACATACCCTGGACCCTGCAACAGTATAGCAGTAGAACCTACCGTGACTATGTTAGTATCTACGAATAGTAGCACAGGTGACAGTAGATAACCAGAAGCAGCTGTGTCACACCCTTCCAGGCAGCATTTTGCAGAGTATGTGTCAGCACAGGCAAATCAGCATGATCTTGTCCAGCTGTGTGGACTATGACAAGTACACAACGTGGTTATTCGGTGTTACACAAAACAAAATTATGCACACAGTGTTACATAACAGCTGTACTGAGCAGTGCATAGTTGAGTCACACTGTGCACCGGACTTATTCACTTATACAACACCTAAAAGGGGGAAAGTTGGGGGGTCACAGCCATAATCTTTTACACAGAGCCCTAGGGACATATGGAAAAATGACAGTCTAGGTTAATACAGATCAATGCTGTAGATGTCAGGGATCATGGAGAGGTGTGATATCATGTCAGATATGATCTCTTTAGTAGTTTTGGAGGAGACATTGATACAAGACAGTACTGTTGCTGCTACTGCAATGGGAGGTTAGGAGAGTCACTACTGGATCTTGAAACATGGGCCCAGCACAGTGAAAGCCAAGTAGGTGCCATCATGTAAATTGAGGTGTTGGAACTGGAAGAACAGGGTCTGTATGGTGTTCATACATGAAAAACCCTTCCTGTGTGGCCATGTGGCCTTGCTTGACATGCCTTTGCCATGAATATGGTGGTGCATCCAAAATGACAGGTGCTGACTGTATCTTACAATACTCATCATATATGCCAATCACTGGTACACATATGTCCACAGCTACAAAACATTATGGACTGCAAAGGCAGAGAATGTGTGGTGGTACTAACTATCATTCTCATGAGGAGAGAAGCAGACATTGTAGTGATGTGCCTCACCATGGAGTGCACATGGCTAATCATAGCCTAGTTACTAGCCTTTAATGTCTCCCAGTAGCAATGCATGGCACCAACTAAGTCCATTTACACTTGTGTAACTGTGCATGTTACCCAGACTATAATCCAGCTCATCTGTCAGTTGAGGGCAAGAGTTTGATGTATGCCAATGGCCATCTAGCATGGTGGGCAATGCTGTATTGCACCACCAGTCTACCATCCCACCAGGCAGTGGGTATTTGAATGTCAGAAACAGTGTATTCATCTGCTTCTGTTAAGTTACCACTAGTGGTGGTCATAACATTAGTTAAAGTGAAGGAGCCACCCAGCGTGGGTATCCAGTATGCTATACTAAGTAGTTCTCTGGGAAAGGGTCTGAGTGTGGGAAGAGGCTGCATTATTATGCCAGCCAGTCAGTGTATGCCCATCAAGGATCAAGGTGGAAAAACCTCTGTATCCTGGGACTGTAACTTAATATGTGTCTTGGCTTCTTCATCAAACCAGAGCAGGAGGTTGGCATCTGTCAATTGTTCTCTCTAAGATTCTGTAGGTGTCATGGTACTAATACAGTGTACTGTAGATACAAATCCATAACAAACCATCTGATAACCGTTACCTAGCATACTGTATACATCATGTATACCCCATGTTTTATGTATGTATGTATATGCTTGTATGTATATGCATGTATGCATATGTCTGTATTTATTTAGTTATTTATCCTCTGCTGACCAGATTAGTCTCACTAGGCTAGAAGCCTCTTTTTAGAGTTGAATTGCGGTGGTATTTATATTACAAGGGAATATTTGGCCAGGGTATTGTGGAACTTCCCTTAATCTTCGGTGTAAGGGGACGCATTCATATGTAACACACTTGGTTTCCTGTTTCCATTCCAGGTGAATACATAGTCCAAAGAAACAGGGAGTAGCATGGCAGGTGTAGATGAAGTGAACAGCTATGCTAAGAAGGAGTTTTAAAATATGGAGACAGCTAAGACTTTTTGTGAAATGCAGTTAAGGAATAGAGAGGAAGTGCAGAACTCGTTTGTACCAAAAGTGTAGGAGATGAAACTTGGTGATGGAGCAGTGACAGATTTGAAAGACATGTTTCCACAGAGGTTGTTTGAAGGAGAAGGGAAAAGGCAGCAAGAATGTATTGTTACAACCCTTCAATCTGCAGGGTTTCAGGATGATTATTTAAAAGACCTAATTAATCAAAGGGCATCAGAAAGTGAAGTGGCAGCATTGTGGGGTGATATAATGGAAAAAATACAACAGGAAGATGGAGAGAAAGCAGTGAATAAATAATTGTATGTGCAGACAGTGAAGGGGGAGGGGGAAAGACCCAAGAAAGTAAAGGAGATAAAGAAAAGGTTTACAGTATATGTAAGCAGTAAAAAAGAAAAAGCATTAGACAGGTATGAAGTATGGGACGCGGTCATTGTACCATCGGGTGTAACTGCAAAAGAGGTAAGGGCATTTATTCTTATCAATAAAGAAACATTTTATGACATAATATTTGAAACCGGGCAGGCCATGGAAAATATTATAGAAAAATATGTACAAAGAAAGAATGACAACCCATGGTCAGGTGTTGTGGTGCAATCCTTATATAGAGAGACAAAAAAAAAAAGAGTTACAGTTCAATTCAAAATTGAAATTGAAACAAAGAATTAAAAGAACATTTATTGTGCTTTTGTAAAGAGGTTATGGACACTATGAAAATGTATGATGAAAGAGGTTTAAAGAGGTTTATGGACTGGAGGATGGGAATGTGGGGTCATATTAAAGATGGAGAATGATAATGTGATGCATATTCCCAGTGTAATTCATTTTAATGGTAAAAGAGGTTTTTGAAATATAGGGGATGGCCTAAAACCTGTTTTTTTTTTCCTGTGGAAAAGCTGATCATTTAATTAGTGAATGTAATAAAAGAAAATGCCTTATCTGTAGCAAAACTGGACATGATGGAAAAATGTAATTTAAAATGCAAGAATATTGATAATGCTGGGCATGCATGGTTAGAGTATGAAGAAAATGTCCATAATATGCATAGTATAGATTCATAAGCAGTAAAAAATGTTGATCATGATACAAATAAAATGAAAGAAAAGAAGGGCAGATTGAGAAACAAAATATGGAAATAAATATAAGTGAAGGAGAGAAGTAAAAAGAAGAGGGGTCACTGGATACAAGTGAAGAAGAATATGTGAATTAGCAAACAGTAAGGAGAAAACCAAATTCTGAAGGAAAAAGTGAAAGAAAGGAAAATAAAGTTTAAATGTATCATTATAAAAGAAAACAAAAAGCTAAAGGATGAGAAACATATGAATTTCTGTTTAGAGGATGAAGATCTTAGCTTTTAATTTTAATAGTATAAAAAATGTGAAGGGAACAATATGAATCTTAGAATGGTATTAAATGCTTACATTATGGAATTAGAGGATATTAGATTATTAACAGAAGAAGAAAAGAAACAAACTGGAAATCTATGGGATGGGCCTGTCATTTGGAATATGGGAACAGGTACTTGTTCTGGGATATGTATATTGTGTCATATTACCATATTATATGTTACCATTATTGAATGAGGATGTATTACAGTATTAGATGTAAGGTGGAATAGAAATGTATATAGGATTATTGCTATATATCCGAACTGTTTGCAAACAGCTAAAGTTAACTTTTAGTATGTGTCTACCTGTTTGAGCCAATATTCATTTTCCCCTGGAGAGCACTCTGCTTTGGCTTGTAAGCAGCCCCCCCCCCCCCCATACACACACACTCATCTTCCACTTTCTCTCTTATTCCCTTCTATTAGCAAATAGTATCCATAATCTGATCAATACTGTGTGTTTGTTAATTTAAACTGAGACCACAGTGGCCTACTGATATAAGGTTATCCTGTTTTTCCACCTGAGAAATGGTTAAGAAATGAATTATAGTTTCAGAGCAGTCCTTGGTCAATTGTGATTGTTTCTCAAACACTAACTTGTCTTTGCTTTGGCTCATTAGCAGCAGTACAAAGAACTGCCTGCTCACACCCTTGTTCTCCCCTCCCCCTTCCCTGTTTATTACCTTAAGACAATCCCAAAGTTAATAAATATTGCATGTGGCAGGCGCCATTTTTAAAACTACAACCACCCTTGTCACTATCATATGTTCATTCATCAGTTAACTCTGTAACCTGATTGTTTCCAGCCCCCTCATAAGAGTAACTAACAGGGTCTATACCCGCTTCGCTCCCCACCCTGCCCCCTATTCTCTCCCGCCCCCAGTGGTCCCACCTTTATTACACTCACAAACCCCTCCCATCTTTCAAGTAGCCAACCACAGCACTATCCCAACACTACCTCCTCCATCTTCCCACTACTATCACACCTCCTCAACTAACATGTACAAGCATACCTTACCTATGCTCACTGCATGCACTCTCCTTGCATATCTTACATCCTACCAAAGTTCCATCATTCACCCACTCAACCACTACCACTGTACTACTACTCACACCACCACTCATGTCTCACCGTCACTCAGCTCCCCTCCCACCAACTCAAGAGCCATCCCTATGCACCCCCCACATATTCTACCAACTATATTTCTCAAACATAAAGCATCCCTACAACGTAACACAGTAGCCCTCCCACCATACCTATTACCCAAAGAGCACAATCATAAAGTTTCCCTTATAAACAAACACATTCAAAAACTGAGAAAACTAATAACCTCATGCATATCAAAACTAGCCCTAAGTGGAGATATCCACCCCAACCCTGGCCCTACCATCTCCAACCCCAATCCTCATAATCAGACTAGAAACCGCAACTTCTCCCATATTACAGCCAATAGAAAGCCAAATGACTTCCTTCTACTAAGCCTAAATATTACAAGTATATCCAACAAAGTCCATGAACTCCATGCCACCATAGACTTGTACTCCCCAGATATAGTCATCCTGACAGAAACCTGGCTAAAACCTCGCATTAACAGTAAGCAAATGCTCCCTACAGGTTATGGCATACTAAGAGTAGATTGGCTAAACAAGAAAGGAGGCGGTGTAGCTATAATATTTAAACAGCATCTAAACATCCAGATCTTAAAATCATCAGCTCCACAAATAGGCAATGAAGAAATTATATATACCAACCTCAAAATAAACCAAAACAAAACCATCAACATAATTGGATGCTACTTCCTGCCTAGCCAAAACATCCCTCCACTAGAAAACCTCCTCAGCTGGTCTACCCACCATCTCCCCCAAGAAACTATAATTTTAGTTGATTTCAATATTGACTGGCAATCCTGTTCTGGCAACCATCCAACCCATCATGTAAACCTTCATGGCTTCACCCAACTAGTCCAGTCGCCAACCAGGATAAATAAAAACTCCAGCAAGCACACTACCCTGGACTGGATACTAGTCAGTAAGAGCCCCCAGTCATATATAACAGGCTGCTTATCAGATAGCCTCAGTGATCACTCCCCAACATTCCTACTGAAAAAATACCTATACCAAGCTAAACCTGTCGTCTACCATCAAATACTTAAAAAAATAAACTTTAACCCACTCACATTCATCTCATCCCTCAAAGAATGTAACTGGCATCCTCTAAAGTACCTCAGTCTTGATGACGCAGTTGAATTTTTTAATACTACCTTCCTGAGCATCCTTAATTACCATTACCCCATAAGACTTTCCAGAATCAAAGCACAACCCTCCCCATGGCTACAGAAAACCACTAAGTCAGAAATGAAAAACAGGGATAAAGCCTGGGAGCACTGGCACACAACCAAGACCCCCTCAAATAGACAGAAATTCCTAGAACTACGCAATAGAGTCAAAAAGCTAATAAAACAGGACAAATTCCAATACTACCAGCCTTCCCTAGACTCCTCCAAACACAGCCCCAAACAATTCTGGTCCTCCATAAACTCCATCCTTCACCCAGGTAAAGTCAGTACCCCCCCTCCTAACATCCCTCACTCCTCAGAAAATATTGCTACCTCATTCAACACACACTTCACACAAACCATACTATCACTATCTAAACAACACAACCCCCTCCCCTCCAACCCACACCTTCAACTAATCTCCCCACTGCCTTCTCTTTTTCTCCTGTACCTACCTCCAATATAAAAAAACTCTTAACTAAACTTAAACCCACCAAATTAGCAGCAGACAACCTCCAAAGTGAATACCCTCAAATCGCAGCTGATTCTCTGGCCTACCCAGTATCCATCTTGAATAACCGATCTCTGTCAGAAAGTTACATTCCCACACTGTGGAAAGTATCACATATAATTCCCCTCCACAAAGGTGGACCCTCCACAGAACTAACCAATTACCGCCCCATAGCTATTCTCTCTCCACTCTCCAAAATACTAGAGAGATGCATACATTCTCAGGTCCCAGACTACATAATTACTAACAACCTCCTTTCCAGTACTCAGCATGGTTTCCGGCCAAACCATAGCACCACCACTGCCTTACTCTCCTTTACTAACACTATCCTTCAGCATAAAAACAATGGCTATGTCTCCTCTGCTACTTTCCTAGACCTATCTAAAGCATTTGACGTGGTCCCACACAAACAACTTATATCTGTCCTCAATAACCTATCCTTCTCACAATCAGTCACCAACTGGTTTCAGAGTTACATGTCTGACCGCCAATAATCCATTGTATGGCAGAATGACATATCTCGCCAACTACCTGTCTCCATAGGAGTTCCCCAAGGATCCATCCTTGGACCCCTACTCTTCTCTGTTTTCACCAATAATCTAGACTCTGCCACCAAACATGGCACACTCATACAATACGCAGATGACTCGACCATCATCTGCTCAGCCCAGTCCCTACCCAAACTGCAAAAAGTCACACAGGAAGCCTTTTCCTCTGTTGAAACGTGGTTATCCGATGACCAATTAATACTCAACCCAAACAAAACTAAACTACTCATCTTCCAACCCACCAAACATACTCAAAATAACTCTCACTTTAGCATCACAGCAAAAGACAATACCACTACATACCCAACTGAACACACCAAATTGCTAGGAGTGGAAATAAACAATAAACTAAAATTTGACATTCACATATACATGACCATAAAAAAAGTCCGCAAAAAACTAGGAGCGTTATACAGAAATAAGCATCTTCTCACCAAAGAAGCAAAGATTTCAATAGCAAATTCCCACCTTATCTCCACCCTACTTTATGCCTCTCCAATATATACCAACCTAAGGCAATGCGATCTAAACAAGCTAGAGACCTGCTACAACAAAATCGCCAAATTCACCACAGGGGCATCCTACCGTAGTCACCACTGTCTCTCACTTGCTGAACTGGGTTGGCTTGAACTCCTTCACCTCCTTCAATGGTATCAACTCTCACTCGCCCACAAACTAGTAAACCATCCACTAAATGTCCCATCCCTCCAGAATCTACTCCAACCCTTTCGCACCATCAGACCACTAAGAACCAGCAACAAAAATCACTTGCAGATCACTAAAGCTAATAACTCTGCTGGGGAAACACTATTCTCTTGCACCATAGCCAAATTATGGAAGTCCCTCCCACCCACAATTACCTCCATACCATCATGCACCCACTTCAAAACTTTACTAAAAGCGCAGCTAAAAACATGCTGGCTATGCCCTTGCAATTGCCACTCTAATATCACCCACCCCATCCAACCACTACCTTTCTTTCCACTCCACTAACTACCTCGATTATAGCAAGCTCAGATGTTTATAAGCCTAGTGTTTATCATACAGCAGGAACTTCTTATTTTAACATTTGTTAATGTTTGTTATGTACTTCACAGATAAAGATTCTAGTTGTCTACTGATGTACTATGTTCTTCATCTGTAAATATTTTGTAAGTAATTGCTATGTAAATTGTTAATTGCTATGTAATCCAATGTAACTACTGTCTGTTTATTTTAACTGTGGAGCTTTTCTCCCCAGGCCTCCACTGAAAATGGGCCTACGTCCAGTTGGACACTCCCGTTCAACAAATATAAATAAATAAATATAAATAAATAAAATATATGCTTATGCTACAAAAAAAGAAAGAGAGATATTGTTTAAAAAGATTTTGAATTACATCTGTATTAACTTGGATATAATAATAGCAGGAGACTTTAATTGCAACTTAAGAAGAGATAAGAGAAATAGTAGTGATGTTAAAAAAGTAAATGAAATAATGAAATTTGTTAAATTATATATATGGGACAATATACATTGGACTTATAGAAGAAGTGAAACAACAACTGAAATTGATTTTTTTTTTTATATCAGATAGTATAAGAATAATACAGAAAGGAACAAAACATACAGGATTTTCAGATCACATAGTAATTTGGATAAAAATAGATGAAAAAAGAAGAGTTTATAAAAATAGGGAAAGGACTTAAAACAATGAATGAAAAAGAGTTAAAGCAAGAAGATAGGAAATAAGTAGTTAATTTATGGAAAGATCATATAAACATGAGAATATTTTATGGAAATTGGACAAGTTGGTGGACATGTTTTAAAGAAAAATATAAAAAGTGTTTCTTAGAATCTACTGAGAATAAGAAAAAAAGATAAAGAAAAATATAAAACATTAAGCCAAGCTATGTTTAGAGAATTGATAAATAAAGAGCTTTCCATGAAAAGAGAAAGAATTATATGAAATGAATCAAGCAAGGATAAAGAATTTATTATATGAGCAGAAATATTGCTTACAAGGGAAAAAAGAAGTAGCATCCCATTTAAGTAAACTGATGAAAGAAAATAAGAAAATAATAAGGGAGTTAAAGTATAAAGAACATGAAGGTATATGTGGAATTATTAAAGAACATATAAAACAATCATTTTTGAAGAAATAAACTATGGGACGGATTCACGAAGGCTTGCACGGAGTCTAAGAGTAGAGTAAGACTCCATGCAGCCAACATGTCTGACGAGCGATCCAGGAACAGCCGTCAGGGGCATGCAAGAGAGCTCCTAAAATGGCTCTTACACGGACAGGGTTAGGATATGCAGATTACCTCAATTGCTGCCGAAAGCCATGCAAATGAGGTAAATTTGCGACCCAGGAAACCCGAACCTGTCCGAGTAAGAGCAGTGTTATTTGCAGAAATGTATTCAGTTGACAACTGAGTACCGTTCTGCAAATAGCAAAACAGAACCGTGACAGCACCAAATAAAGATTGCATCCAGCTGAGGAAGCATGCCAATGGTCAAATATATGGCCATTGGCAATGTTCAACGATGCAAAATAAAAATAAAAGAAGCTTTTTTTTTTATCCCGATCGCTGATGTTTAAGCATAGCGCAGTGCCGCGCAAACGCGCTGCGCTCTAAAAACCAGAAAACCAATAATTAAAATCCGCAAATGTGGATTTTACTTTAATTCTTAATTTACAATGCAAGGGAATGGCAGGCCAAAGACAACATGGCTACCGAGTAGAGGTTACTAAGCGGGGAAGCTCAGTCTAAGAGATGTAACCAAACATTAGTAGGCAATCCTATGCAAATGAGGGTAAGGATAGTGAATCCCAAGTTTACATAGCAAATGAGCACAGTCAGTGGAGTGTAGGAGTAGGATAAGGGGAGTATCAGAGTAGAAGATAGGTGACATCACGAGGGGGGTATGTATGAAAGAAGTGAAGCTCATTGGAGCAGAGTGGCATGTGTATGCTGTCAGTTACTCATCACTGGAAGAGGTGTGTCAAAAGGTACCCTAGCTAAAGGCAAGAAATTGAAGGTGTATGCCATGGATAACACTGAAGTTTCTTGTAGAAGT
Organism: Protopterus annectens; assembly: GCF_019279795.1. NCBI lineage: Eukaryota > Metazoa > Chordata > Ceratodontiformes > Protopteridae > Protopterus > Protopterus annectens. The sequence goes on from NC_056730.1 coordinate 946,460,912, forward strand.
GCTTGCAAAGTGTTTGCTCATGGGTGCGCGCCTGTATATCTGAGTAAGACTGTGTGCGCGCGTGTGCGCCTGTGTGCACACATTTAAGCCGGAGTAAGCATGTCTAAGGTTGTTTAAAATTGTGTAAGTGCGTTTGCGCCTGTGTGCGCGTGTTTTAGCAAGAATAAGCAAGTTTTAGTCTGTGTAAACATGTGTGCGTGCGTGTGAGCTGGTGTGCGCATGTTGGCGCTTGTGTGCACGGCGCTGCCCCCCTGAGGAAACAGAAAGGGAAAAGGAAGCACAACAAATAGTAGGAAGTTAACCAGGGAGTACTAGCATAGCTAGCAGGTGAAAACAATCAGAATCAGTCAATTAGACAGGCAGTACACTAGTCCAGCCCAGCCCAGCACTTAAAACTCTGCAAACAACATTCCACTATGTTTCTCTCAGAGACACTGCAACACTGCAGTAAGCCAATAGAAGTGAAAACTGAAAAAGCTTTACTGAGACAAAGAAATGTTAGCGGCTACCATTGCTGTTATAAGGCGACCTATGCAACATGCTGAGGGTGGTGACAATGCGAATGCTGCTGGACGACCTACAGTGAGGAGACGGAGAAGAGTGTACAGGCCCAGGGTAACCTATCAGGGGCTACATGAGCTGGAGATAGTGGAGCGCTATAGAGTGGACAGAGACCTCATGCAGCAAATTGTTGAGCTGTGCAGGCCACGCCTCACACACAGAACCTACAGAGGGGAACCCATCCCATTGGAAACCAAGGTATGTGTTGGCCTAGGAATATGAGCAACAGGTACCTTCCAGAGACCAACTGGTGATATGATGCGGATATTACAGGCATCAGCATCTAAGGTACTACACCAGTTTATTTATTATTTATTTATTTGCATTTGTTTAACCAGGACAGTTCATTGGGCTCGAAGAACCCGTTTTCAATGGAGTCCTGGGGAGAAAAGCTCCACATACAGGTTAAACAAAGATGAGGATATACATATACATTACATGGGGTTAAACATTGAGAAAAAGCTCCACATACAGATTACACAAAGGTGAGGATATACATATACATTTGATGGGGTTAAACATAGTACAGTTTATGTAATTAAACATGCAGAGACAGCTAAAAACACAGGTAATAAGAGTAACAACATATCTATTTTTTTTTTTTTTTTGAACAGAGTTAGAGTAGTATACAGGTAGGCCATGAGTAATGCTACCTGGTGTTTAGACAGTCAGAAGAGAAAAAGTTACTAGAGTAAATAGTAGGTTATGAAGGGTGAGAGCAGGAGCATTCCCATGTGGAGGTTAGATAAGAGTGGAGTGATTTTTTAAAGGATGGGAGTTCCTGGATGCCATGTCAGCACATGTTGGTGATCATGTAAACTTCCCCAATTCCCATGAGTTATTGGCCAGCAATATGCGTCTCTTCTAGAAAATAGCGGAATACCCTGAGGTAGTGGGTGCAATAGACTGCAAGCACATACGCATGAAAGCACCAGCCGGTGAGCGGGGTAGGGTCTACTTTAACCGCAAGGGCTTCCCCTCCATCAATAGCCAGGTTGTGTGTGATGCCCAGGGCATAATACTGAATGTGTGTGCTGGCTGCCCTGAAAGCTACCATGATTCCCATATCTGGCATCTGACACAGCTGTACCAGACATTTGCCAATGGGGACATCCCTCATGGTCACCTAGTGGGGGATGCTGGCTATGCACTGGAGCTGTGGCTAATGACACCCATCAGAAACGCACACACACCTGAACAGGAACGCCATAATGAGGCACACGCACAAACACGAAATGTAATCGAGCATGTGTTTGGGCTGCTCAAGTCACGGTTCCGGTGCCTGGACACATCTGGTGGAGCCTTGCAGTACTCACCAACTACATGTACCCAAATTGTTGTGTTATGTGTTATGCTACATAATATGATCCTGCAAACACAGTTGCAGCAGGACCAGCATAGGCACGGGCCAAACAGCCCCCCACCATTGCCAAGGCCATCACAGGCATAGCATGACTCAGAGGAGAAACAACCTGAGCCTGCCCCACTAGGCAGAAGGAGGCATGCCCAGTATGCTTTGGCCTTGGCAAAGAGGCAACGCATAGCACATACACTGGCTCAGTAGGAACCCTGGAAATTATACTTCTCTCTGACATGCACATATAGTAAAAGGGATGCCTAACTTGACACAACCTGTTTTAGGTTCATAGGTAGGTACTAGGCTATTGGCCCTAGGGCCTATTTAAGCCTAGCCAATGGTACCCTGGCTTTCGCCACCCAAGAAAATTATTTTCCTTTGCCACTCTCGAGCAGAGCCACAGAAGTGATCCCCGGGGTGAATTTCCTATCTCCCATCCAATCATCAAGATTTTTCTTGAACAGTGCTAATGAGGAGCTTTGTTTGATATAGATAGGTAGTTTGTTCCAGAGTATGGAAAGTCTCTGGGACAGAAATCTATCCCTCCAGCATGTTCTGTTTATTGTGGTGATGAGGTTTAGGTCCCTAGAGCGTGTAGCTCATAGGGATTGGGATTTCTTTAAGTGGAGCATGTCTAAAATCTCTGGGTTTGACATAGCTTTGTGTCTTAGGCAGAGATCACCTCTGAATAGGCGATATGCAACGGAGTAAAGCTGCAGTTTTTTGAGACAGTCTGCATAGGGCATCTCTTTGAGGCCGGTAATCCTCTTTGTGAGGTATATCTGTGGCCTTTCCAGTTGTTGTAGATGTTTTCTGAGGTACATACCAAAAGAGGCATTGTACTCTATAATGGGTCTAATGAGTGACTAGTAGAGGGGAACAATGACCTATTTTTTCCTGGATGAGAAACCTTTTGTGATGAGGTGTGCCACATAGAAGGATTTCCTGATTACTGTGGCAATGTGATTATCAAAGGAGAGACTACTGTCCACCTGTGTCCCAAGATCTCATCACACTTTTGGTGTTAAGTAGACTACCACCTATGTGGTAGTTCATGGGTACTGAGTTTTTACCAAAAGGAATGACAATGCACATTTTGGCAGTGAGCTTGAGGCCATGGCTTTGACACCAGGCATCTGTCTCAGCAAGGCCCTTGTAGGATGTCCACATTTTTTGGAGTTTTGATTATGGCTCCTAGTTTGCAGTCATCTGCGAACTTCATTAGCCAAAGATCTTCTGTGTTGGCCTGTACTTCATCGAAGTAGATACCAAACAGGAGAGAACCCAGGACTGAACCCTGTGGTACTCCACTTGTCACTGGTCTGAAGCTGGATTTGGAGTCTGCTACTTTCACAGTGTGGGTTCTGTCAGTGAGCCAGTTGGCAACCCATCTTTTGACATAGGGATTTATACCTAGTTTAGTGAGTTTATCTATAATTCCAGAGTAGGGGATGGTGTCAAAAGCCTTGGCAAGAACTAGATAGGCTGTGTGAACCACCTTACCCTCATCTACGGCTTTGGTGTCTGCTTCAAAGAAGTCTATCAGGTTTAGGAGACATGATCTGCCTTTTACAAACCCGAACTGGGTGGGGTCCTGAATTTGGAGATTACCAATGTCATTGTTTATAAGTTCCATGATGATACACTCCATAGCTTTGCAGACCAGGCTCATTAGGCTAATGGGGTGGTAGTTTCCAGGGTCTGTGGTGGCTCCCCCTTTGTGGAGTGGGATAACTGTCACTGTGCGCCATTCAGTGGGCACATAGCCTGAGGCGAGGCTATGATTGAACATGGTACTTAGGTAGGGTGCCAGTTCGTTCTGTAGTTCATGTAGAACACAGTCTGGGATGTTGTCAGGTCCCATGGATGCTGTGTTCTTGGCTTTGGATAGTGTGTTTTTTACCTGTGCAGCTCTGATTACAGGAACTTTGCATTCTTCTGGTATAGAGATGGACCCTTTAGGGGATGACAGAGGGGTAAAGTTAGCACTGAACCTATCTGCCAGGATGTTGGCAATATCCGTTGGTTCTGTATATTTAGTGCCATTGTGCTGTAACTCAGAGCAGATCTGAATGTTGCTATTGCAATTCTTGACATAGCTATAGAATGTTTTGTGGTTGTCTTTAGAGTCAGTGGTGATTTTGTTTTCATAACTAGCTTTGGAGGATTTTATGAGGGATTTCAGCTTCTTACTGAAGCTGACCAGGGAGTTTCTCCAATCAAGGGATTTTACTCTTTTTTTGCAACAGTTTCTTTCTTCTGTTGTAGAGTTTGTTTATGGCAGGGGACCACCAGATTGGCTTTCTTTTTTTGAAGGATAGCATCTTGGTTTTGTTAGGGATTGCACGATCCATTCACTCATGTAAGTGCTTATAAAGTGCATTTGTGTAGGATTCAGCAGTCATACCTCTATTGTCCATCAGCATGAGTGTCGTGAAGTTTGCTATCTTAAGAAGTGTGAAGTTGGCTTTGGAGAAATTTTTTACTGTGGTTTCCCTAATGGGGGGTGGGGGAGGGATATGGATGTCTAGGGTGATTAGCTTATGGTCGGATCTGACCAATGAGGAATTGACCTCCGGTGTGGAGCACCGGTTGCCCATGTTGGTAATAACCAGGTCTAGGATATTGCTGCTCCTGGTGGGGGTGTGGATAAGTTGATCCATGGCATTGGAATTTATGAATTCCAAAAAACGTTGAGCACAAGAGTTGGTACATGAGTAGTTTTTCCAGTTAATGGTAGGGTAGTTGAAATCACCCATTATTAGGGTGTTAGGTTGTACCCTATTATTTTCCAGTGTATTAAGAAATGAGGATTGGGAATCCTGGGGCATGGTGGGGGATCTGTAGCAAGCTACAATTTGGATTGCGGTCTTGCCCAGAGTTAGTTGCACTTGGATAATCTCGGATGCATTATGCTGAGCAACTAGTCTGGTGGTGTGGATATCCTTAATGAATATGGACACGCCTCTGCATTTAGTGTTTCAGTCCAGGTCAGGTGGCCAAAAGGTGTGGTATGAATTATAGCCTGGTAATGCAGGGATACTCTCTGGAGCCTTGAACCAGGTCTCTGTCACTGCACAGACGTCGATGTTCTACATTTTGAGTGCCTCGAGAGAGTGCACTTTGAGGTTTAGACTTCTAGCATTGAGTAGCAATACCCTCAGATTCTTCTTGCCTGTACCTGTTAGGGTGGTGAATTTGTCATTTGAACCTTGCCTAAAAAAGGCACTATAGGGGTGGCTAGAGCCTTAGCCAGTATCAGGAATCCCAGGGGTGACAGGTGCAGGCCATCTCTGGCAAAACATTGTGGCTTGTCGATCATGTCATCCCAGGCAGACAGATACTGGATCCCCTTAGAATGACACCAGAAGCTTAGCCAATTGTTGAAGTCAATCATTTTGTCCTTGTACTGTGGCATCATTCTGGGTGATGGCAGGATGCTACTCAGGGCTAGGGTCATACCTGCCTGGGCTACAAGATCGGACAGCTCCTCCATGTCCCTTTTCATGTAGTCCAAGGAGGTACATCTCAGGTCATTCACACCAACATGGACAATGACAAAGTCATATTTGTACTTGTTGTGGAGTGACCTGAGTGCATGCATTATGTGGTGGATCCTGGCACCTGACAGGCAGCTGACAGTAACTTTCTCCTTGTTTAGCCTGGTGAGTGGAGCATCAGTGTGCCTGACTATAGAGTCACCTATGACTAGAGTGTTGGGTACGTTGTTATGCCTTATGGGCTGTGATTGAGTGGCACACTAAGTTTGTTGGCTATGTGTCATTTAGGTTGTGTTGGGGGGTGAAGGTTGCTTGTGTTTTTGCTTTGGAGGTCCCTGTTGCTTGGGCAGGTTTTTACTAAGAGCTTCTGTGAATGTAGGTGTGTGTTTTGTGTTTCTATGTGTGTGTTTTGGTGGTGTAGGTTTTGAGGGACTATGTGATGAGTGTGGTGTGGTGCAAGTGTTTGCCTTCTCCTCTTGACTGTCTAGTCCAGTCTTGGGTGAAGAGAGCTTTGCTTCCAGTTTGGCTAAATAAGTGCATCTCTCACAGGTTGTAGTGTTGGGTGGTAGGAGGAGAGGGTTGTCTGTGTACATGACGCAATTACTGCATTGCCCCAAGATGCCCAGATTCATCAGGTAGACAGGAGAAAACACAGGGAGTTGACCCTTAGACATGCCTGGATAGGTGCTTATTTGTTAAGTACTAGAAACTGTTTTCCTCTAGACAGTGAGGAAAGTTGAGTGCTGTAGTAATTTGTAGCTTATTTAATGCTTACAATAAGTTCTGAACAAGTGCTGAAACAAAAAACTGGCTAGTTCTAAGAAACAAAATTAAGCTAGAAGGCTTCCCAACAACACAGAAAGGCTTGGGTCCTAGAAACCTACAAATAGTCCTGGACACAGCAAATCTATATCCAGGCTAGACTACCCACAGGAAAGGCAGGAAACAAGCTTAGAAAAAGGTTTTTTTTTTTTTTTTTTTTTTTTAGTGGAAAGAGAGAAAGGAGTAGCAGAAACTAAGCTGATTGGCCTTCTCAAATGTTCTCACTGTACTGGGTAGAATGAGGTAATGACACTAGACTGGGAGGAGGGTCCCAGATAAAATTTACACTGGGGCGGGCAACTGCAAAGCCACCAACTATGGGTGGGAAAGAAACTGCAGAAATGTTTCTCACAGCAGAAAAACAGCAGTGAGCCTTTAAATGAATTGGTAAGAAATCCAAACACAAAAAACAAACTAGAAATAAAACTGAAACAAATGAACACGCCCTCACTGCACCACTTCTATTAAAATAATCCAAATGGTATTGAAGGTGGATATCGCTACCATTTGGATTGTTTTAATAGAAGTGGTGCAGTGAGGGCATGTTCATTTGTTTCAGTTTTTTTTCTAGCCCTTAAATGAATGTTTTAAACAGCTAAAGGAGCCTCTAGAAAAAAAGAGTTTAACTGCAAAAAGTTATCAGAAACAAACAACCCAACAGATGCTTAATAAAAGTGGACAATTTCCAGTTAATACCTCACACACAGTGAAACTAGCTAGAAAAATACACAGTACACAAAGTGCTATAAATAAAGAAATAAAGAACAAAATAAACAAAAAACAGGATACTTAATGTTATATATTATAGCTCCGAGTTTGCTCAGTGTCCTTCCTTTGTTTAGATCAGTGTGGAATGGCAGAACACTCACAACTGAACTTCTTAGGTAACAGAAAGTTGAAACCTGAGACAGCTTTTAAGAAAGAAATCTCAAAAGAACCAATGAGGTGCTTAGTCTAAGCTGTAGTCCAGGTGACCTCAGTCAGCCAATGACCTCAAACAATTGTCTCTCACTGAAATGCCTGATGGCTTTGGCTAAACCAAGATGTCCCTGAATATGTGCTCAGACACACAGCCTCCACAAACACTAGGCCCAAATACAAGCCTGAATATGGAAATGCTACAAATACCCCCACTACTTAGAAACAAACTGCAGAAATGTTTCTCACAGTTGAAAAGCAGCAGTGAGCCTTTAAATGAAAGTTTTAAACAGCTAAAGGAGCCTCTAGAAAAAAGAGTTTAGCTGCAAAAAGTTATCAGAAACAAACAACCCAACAGATGCTTAATAAAAGTGGACAATTTCCAGTTAATACCTCACACACAGTGAAACTAGCTAGAAAAATACATAGTACACAAAATGCTATAAATAACAAAGAAATAAAGAACAAAATAAACAAAAAACAGGATACTTAATGTTATATATTATAGCTCCGAGTTTGCTCAGTGTCCTTCCTTCGTTTAGCTCAGTGTGGAATGGCAGAACTCTCACAACTGAACTTCTTAGGTAACAGAAAGTTGAAACCTGAGACAGCTTTTAAGAAAGAAATCTCAAAAGAACCAATGAGGTGCTTAGTCTAAGCTGTAGTCCAGGTGACCTCAGTCAGCCAATGACCTCAAACAATTCTCTCTCACTGAAATGCCTGATGGCTTTGGCTAAACCAAGATGTCACTGAATATGTGCTCAGACACACAGCCTCCACAAACACTAGGCCCAAATAGAAGCCTGAATATGGAAATGCTACAAATACCCCCACTACTTAGAAACAAACTGCAGAAATGTTTCTCACAGCTGAAAAGCAGCAGTGAGCCTTTAAATGAAAGCTTTAAACAGTTAAAGGAGCCTCTAGAAAAAAGAGTTTAACTGCAACAAGTTATCAGAAACAAACAACCCAACAGATGCTTAATAAAAGTGGACAATTTCCAGTTAATACCTCACACACAGTGAAACTAGCTAGAACAATACACAGTACACAAAGTGCTATAAATAACAAAGAAATAAACATGTATAGGGAGTGTAGTATGTGCATCCGACATAGGCAGCCCTGCAGCACCACCTGAGGCATGATTACCATGTGTTAAGCAATATAAAGCAGTGCTAAACAGCTTTTACCACCATTCAGTATATGTAAACAAAATTGCACACACTAACTAGCACAACTGTGGTCAATGTTGAGCAATATTGGGCAATGTTCAGCAATGTTGGTTAATGTTGAGCAATGTTGGACAAGCTTGGTCTAAGTTGGGCATAGCTGAACAAAAGCCAACATACTCATATTTGCTCTACTGGCCCTTAAGCAGTCTGGCCTGCTCAGTATGAAAATATAAAGCAGTGATAGGCCTCGAACCCAGGATACTGTGCATTATAGTCATAGCACTGAACCAGTAAACCATGACACTATTTCAGTGGTGAGCCTGTATGAAGAAATGTTGATAAGTCTATGCAAAGTATCTCATGGAAACCCTGCAGGCACAGCATAATCCCTGTCAAGTTATGACACAAAGGTGAGCCCTGCAGTAAGAATAGAACCTGATTTTCAACACACATATAGTATAAATGTTAATATTGGTCATGTTCAGACACATCAACAAATGTAGTGGACCTCAGACAGCAACATACTGAAAGGTCACACTGGGCATGCTCACACACTTGAATAAATGAGACAAATGTCAGGCAACAAAACACTGAAAGGCCGAACTGGGCATGCTCACACACTTAAGCCATGTCCGAGTACAGCAGTGGGCCACACATATCCGGCAGTTGCATGTGTTAACCCAGGGACCTCTCACTATTCAGCAATCTGCCTTGTGCACACAGTTATATGACAACAGACACATATATAATGTAGTGGAACCCTGTCATAATCAAATATGTTCTGCAGATACTTAGGTTGTTCATAGAAAGTGGGAAAGCAAAGAAGATAAAAAACCTGCAATCAGTATCATCAATAAACAATGTGCATCCTGAAGATTATAATAGGTTCAGAGGTTGATACTAGGCTATCTGCCCTAGGGCATGTATAAGCCTAGCCAGAGTGTGTTTGGCTTTCGCAACCCTGTTAAATTAGTAGACTGTGCCTGTGAATAGTAGGTCACACAAGATAGCCCATTTACGTTTAGTTTATTGTGCCTCTGTCTAGCAGGGACCCAGAAGATATCCCAGGGGTAAACATACGATCACCCATCCACTTGTCAAGATGTATCCTGTAGGTGGTCAGTGGGGGGCTCTGCCTATGCGGGACTGGGATCTCATTCCAGAGTGAGTGGAGCCTCTGGGATAAGAATCTGTCCCTCCAGCATGTCCTATTAATATTTGTGCTGAGGTTTACGTCCCTGGAGTGGGTAGCTCTAAGGGATTCAGATATCCTGAGGTGGAGCATGTCCATTAATTCTGTGTTGGACATGGCTTTAAACAACAGGCACAGATCGCATCTGAGTAGGCGGTAAGCGACTGAGTAGAGCTGGAGTTACTTTAGCCAAACTGCGCAGGGCATCTGTGTGAGTCCCTAGATCTACTTGGTGAGGTACGTTTGTGGCCATTACAGTTGCTGCAGGTGTCGGGTAAGGTACATCCCAAATGGGGCATTGTATCCAAGCATGGGCTTGATGAGTATAGGGACACAATGACCTCACTTGATCTAGATGTGAAACCTTATGGGATAAGGTGGGCTATATAGATGGTCTGTCTAACCACTTTGGCAACGTGATTGTCAAAGGCGAGAGTACTAACTACTTGTGTCCTCAAATCCCTAATAACTCCTACCATACATAATGGATTACCACCTATGTGGTAATGTGTGAGCATGTTGATATTCCCAAAGGGGATGACTATGCATCTAATGGCATTTAGCTGTAGGCCATGGCTCTGGCACCAGTCATCCATCTCTGTGAGACCCTTTTTGAGGATGCTTGTGCCAGCTGGAGAGTTGATTATGACACCCAGTTTCCAGTCATCTGCGAACATGGTCAGCCATATTCCTCCTGTGTTAGCCTGTACATCAGAGAAATATATACTGAACAAGGGAGGTCCCAGGACTGAGCCTTGTGGGATGCCAAGTGTAATCGGTGTATAGTCAGACATGGCACCTGCAATACTGACCATGTGGGTGCTATCCCTGATCTAGTTAGCAATCCATCTTGTGACATATGTGTCGATATCGAAGCTGGTGAGCTTATGTTTAATGCCCGAGTGAGGTATTGTGTTGAAGGGTTTTGCGAGGTCCAGGTAGGCTGTGTGGACAACCTTCACTATGTCTATGGGCCTGGTAACTGTTTAAAGAAGTCAAACAGGTTCAAGAGGCAAGATCTGCCCACAACAAAGCCGAATTGTGTAGGATCCAGTGTCTGTAGGTTCCCGATGTCTATGTGTATGAGTTCCATGATGATACGCTCCATAGCTTTGCAGACCAAGCTAGTTAGGCTTATAGGGCGATATTGTCCGGGGTTCGTTGTGGCACCACCTCTGTAGAGTGGGACCACTGTTGCTGTATGCCATTCCTTGGGTACATATCCTGTAGTAACTATGATATTGAACAGTGACTTAATGTGAGGGTTACGTTCGTCATGAAGCTCGTGTAAGATGCAGGCCGGGACACTGTCAGGTCCCATTGATGCTGTGTTGTCTGCTTTGGAGAGGGCAGCACTCATCTGTTCATCTGTGATGTCAGGGAGGCTACACTCTGTTGGGATAGACATTTGCTATTTAGGGGGGATGGGGGGAGACATTTGTACTGAACCTGTTTGCTAGGATGTTGGCAATGTCTGTGGGTTCAGTGCATGTTTTGTCAGTATGCAGTAACTCACAGCATATCTGGGAGTTTCCACCCAGGTTCCTGACATAACTAAAGAAGGCCTTGTGATTGTCCTTAGTGTCCGGTGCAATTTTCTATTAGAAGCGGGCCTTAGATTAATTCATGAATGATCATAGCTTTTTGCTAGTACTGATCAGAGATGCCTTCCCTTTTTGGGATTGTGTTCTATCATGTAGTAGCCTCCTCCTTTAGTTGTATAGCTTATTAATGGCCAGGGTCCACCAGACAGGTCCCCTACCTTTGGAGGAGTGAGTCTTGTTGTTATTTGGGATAGCACGATCCATGCATTCCAGTAGGTGTCCATAGAATGCGTTTGTAAAGGATTCAGCAGTCTGAGCCATATTTACCACTGTCCCAGGGTCTTTGAAGGATACCACCTTGGTTTGGAGAAGTGTGATGTTTGCTTTTGAGAAGTTCTTCACCAAGATTACCTAGGATGGGTGTGGGGACGGGATATGGATGTCCAGTGAGATAAATGTATGGTCTGACCTTACCAATGAGGGGTATACCTCTGGTGTGGAACATAGAGTCCCCATGTTGGTGATGATCAGGTCCAATATGTTTTCCCCTCTTGTGGGTGTGGTGACCAGTTGTGCCATAGCATTTGAGTTTATAAATTCTAGCAACTGTTGGGCAAGGGTGTTGGGGCTTGAGTAGTATTCCCAGTCAATGTTTGGGTAGTTGAAGTCACCCAATATAATGGTGTTTGGAGAGACCTTCATATTCTCCAGTGTTCCCAGGAAAGCTGAGTGGGGTTCCTGAGTTTGGGAGGGTGGTCTGTAGCAAGCTACAAACTGAAAGGCAGTTTTGCCCACTGTTAGTTGAACATGTATGGTCTCCAATGCTTCGTGCAGTGCTACTAACCTGGAGCTGTGTGTATCTGTGATGTATATGGACACTCCCCCTATTGTTGTTGGCTGGTCCAAGTCTTGTGGCCAAAAAGCATGGTATGAAGTATAACTTGGTAGTGCTGGTGTGCTTTCGGGAGCCTGAACCAGGTGTCTGTTACTGCACAGATATCGACATTCTCCATACTGAGGAGAGTCCTGAGTGCGTGCATTTTGAGGGTTAGACATCTGGTGTTGAGCAGCATTACCCTTAGTTTCTTTTACCTTGTAACGTTTATGGAGGTGGGTTTGTCTTTTGAGCCTTGCTTAAAAAAGGCACTATGGAGGTGGCAAGAGCCTTAGCCAGTATACAAAAGTCCAGGGGTGACAGGTGCAAGCTGTCCATAGCGAAGCTACGTGGCATGTCGAGCATGTCATCCCAGGCTGACAGACACTGGATCCCCTTTGAATGACACCAATATGCTATCCAACTGTTAAAAGTGATCAGTTTGTCTGTATACTGTGACATCATTCTTGGTGAGGGTAAGATGCTACACAAGGTCAGGGTCATACTGGCCTGGGCTACATGATCAGAGAGCTCCTCTATGTCTCTTGTCATGTAGTCCAGGGAGGAACATCTGAGGTTATTCACATCAGCATGGACAATGATGGAGCCATATTTGTACTTGCTTTGGAGTGACCTGAGTGCATGTGTTATGTGGTGGATCCTGGCACCCAACAGACAGCTCAAAGTGACCTTCTCCTTGTTCAGCCTGATGAGTGGGACGTCAGTGTGTCTGACAATAAGTGTCACCTATTACAAGTGTATTAGGTGTGTTGTTTAGCCCTAAGGGCAGTGACTGTGTGGCACACTGACTTTGTGAACTATGTGATATGTGGGTATTGTTGTGGGGTAGCAGTTGTTTGGGTGTCTGCTTTGGAGGTCTCTGCTGCTTAGGCAGAGTTTATTTAGAACCTCTGAGTATGTTTTTGTGTGGTAATGTATTTTGTTTGCTGTCACTATAGGTCTATGTGAGACTGTATTTGTGGTGTGTGTGGTTACCTTCACCACCTGATAGATTGTGCCAGTCATGGGTCGAGAGAGCTCATCCTCCTGTTTGTCTATATAGTTGCATCTCTCACATATATCTGAGTTTGTTGGGAGGAGGAGAGGGTTGTCTGTGTACATAAGGCAGTTGGAACATTGCGTCAAAATTCCAATATTCACTAGCTGGACTGGAGAGTAGATATTAAACTGGCCTTTGGACATGCCAGGATATTATGATGACATACTCTGTTGACTGATCTCAAAGGATCAGTAGGGTGTTAAGTGTGTAAAAGAGTATAACGGGGTTAGTGCTCAGGTTTGTCGGTATTTTGGAAAGATTATCTACGAAGGAGTCCAGAGAGAACCATGTCAGTATCCCACAAATACAGCAGTGGAAATGAAAACTCCCAGTAAAGCATATAGTGCATCATGGAGACTGGGAAAACACATTAAAAGAGGTACATTCCTCTTTGGAAAGTCTGATGATGTCAATATCCCACAAATATAGCAGTGGAAATAAAAGCTCCCAGTCAAACGTATAGCATGTCATGTTAATGCATATCTCTCCAGTATCATAACATAGTTAGGTAGGGGTTTGAATCCTGTAATTGCTGAGTGTGTGGTGGTGGTGATTTCCTTTGAGAGGAGTGCCCTTTTTGGAGACTGGGAAAACACATTAAAAGAGGTACATTCCTCTCTGGAAAGTTTGATGATAACAGTATCCCAGAAATACAGCAGTGGAAATGAAAACTCCCAGTAAAGCATATAGTGCATCGTGTTAATGCATATGTCTCTAGTGTCATAACATAGTTAGGTTGAGGTTTGAATCCTGCAGTTGCTGGGGGTGTATGTGTCTGTGTGACTTCCTTTGAAAGGAGTGCCCTTTTTGGAGACTGGGAAAACACATTAAAAAAGGTACATTCCTCTTTGGAAAGTCTGATGATGTCAGTATCCCACAAATATAGCAGTGGAAATAAAAGCTCCCACTAAAGCATATAGCGTGTCATGTTAATGTGTATTTCTCCAGTATCATAACATACTTAGGAAGGGGTTTGAATCCTGCAGTTGCTGTGTGTGTGTGATTTTCTTTGAGAGGAGTGGCCTTTTTGGAGACTGGGAAAACACATTAAAAGTGGTAAATTCCTCTTTGGAAAGTCTGATGATGTCAGTATCCCACAAATACAGCAGTGGAAATGAAAACTCCCAGTAAAGCATATAGCATGTCGTGTTAATGCATATGTCTCTAATATCATAACATAGTTAGATATGGACTTGAATCCTGCAGTTGCTGAGTGTGTGTGTGCGTGGAGGGGTGTATGTGTCTGTGTGACTTCCTTTGAGAGGAATGCCCTTTTTGGAGACTAGGGAAACACCTTAAAAGAGGTTTATTCCTCTTTGGCAAGTCTGATGATGTCAGCATCCTACAAATATAGCAGTGGAAAGGAAGACCCCAAGAAAGCCTATAGCATGTCATGTTAATGCCTATGTCTCTAGTGTCATAACATAGTTAGATAAGGGGTTGAATCCTGCAATTGTTGAGTGTGTGTGTGTGACACTGTTGGTCAATGCGGTGTGGCTTTTACTTTTACTACGGTATGACATATCAGGATTAAAACAGTATGTGCATTGCACACATCAGGTATCTGTGTGGCAAATAAATATATGTACATGTGACCTCAATTAGTACATATGTGTGAAGCCTGCATACTACATGAATATATTTGTTACCTTTGACAGATTGTGCTGCTGCTTCTCAGATCATAGGTCACATATGTATGTATGTGACAAGGCTGGCCACTGTAGTGATCTGTGGCCAAGGTCATCTGTGTCACACACACCCATGACAGTTTCTATAGTCTAGTGTGAGTGAGGGTACATGCCTGGGGTATATGTCAGACATGTTCATACACAACAAAGTCTGGCAATAATGGACAGTCATTATAGGTGTACAACAGCCTTTTGGATATGCGTACAGGCCCCTAATTTCTTATGATACACTGAGGGACTTCACAATATCTTTGGATATGTGGATACCAAAGGACAGATGACATAACACTTGGCTGTATGTACACATTGGTACCCAACATACATGTTGGGGGCTACCCCCTATGTGGTACTGTCGGGATACTATGTATTGTAAATGTGGATGACTATGCTATAGTTGGCTTAGAGCTATACAGCATGTGTTGGACAACAGGTATCTATCTGTATGATACCCTTGTGTAGGATATGTGTCCCATCCAGAGAATGCATTGTAGGCCAATGCATGCATTTCCAGATGTGGATGGACATATCCCTAGTGTGTTTGCATGTACCTAAGAGGGCTATATGCCAAACAGGTGTGGTCCCAGGAGTGGGTGGCGATCAATACCACTGGTTACTGTTAAAGTATAGTACCAGAAGGATCCAACTGTTACTGAGTTCTCTACATCTGTGTGTCAGTTGTCAGGACATTATCTAATGATTGGTTATAGTCAGGCTGTTGAGGTTGTGTATACTACCAGAATGCAAAACATTGACAGATAGTAACAGTATCACCCACAGCACAGTGTCAAACCATGTCATACACACATGTGTACCCATGTTAGAACATATCTGTAGTAGAATGCATACTGGCCACCAAGAGATACTATGAGATGTTAACACTGTGTAATACAGGGTATGTCACACATCCCATGTGTTCACTATGCATGTACATGCAGACAGTGCACCCCCACCATGTTCACAGATGTACACCTGCTAATCTGTACTGCACACATCACACACGTACTGTCCACTCACTAGCACATGCTGGCAACACTATACACTTCAGCCAAGTGACACATGGGCGGACAATACATACTCAGACTTAACACTGGTGTACACAATACTACATTGACAATCATAGCTTTGATGCATCATGCTTGCTCCGATAAACCTACAAGGATATCATTACACTTTCCTGTTGACAACATGCTAACATTGCTACACTGCTATAATGTCATCCTGTGCATCAGCTCCATGTTAGCCTGTTCCTGCATCAATGTTACAGATGACAGTAGGTGGCACATGTTTCACATTATGCACAGGGTGTGTTGTTGGTTTGCCAGAGCCCGACATTGACCAATCTAATAAACATGTATATGTGTGTGTGTGTGTGTGTGTGTGTGTGTGTGTGTGTGTGTGTGTGTGTGTGTGTGTGGGGGGGGACAACAGTACAGCGTGGTACAATGTTGATGTAATGTGTATGTGTATGTGTGAGCCCTAAGTGTTTGGTTTATGTGTGTGTGTCTGCATGCACGCAGCTCCACCATGTGGCTGCCATATATGGGAGGTTGTGGGACAGCCACAGACTGTACCTGCCAGGCTGTACAGATCATTGTCTCTGGGCATGGACATGGTACCTATGCCTGGCAGGGGTGCTACAGAAGTATCAGGTACCAAGCCTGACTGGGTACTATCATCAAAGGCAGAGGTATGTCGACTGGACCCATGTCCCTGCTGGGACTGGCCAGAGCCACATGCATGTGGTCTACTAGGATGGTCAGTCGACAAGCCAGTACCAGCATTGGGGCTGGTACTGCCACTACAGGAGTGGCTGTGATCTGTGGGTCATCCGCGACAACTGCCAGCCATTGATGTTGCTGGCATATATCCGCGTTGACGTCTCAACCATCCCTCATGGTCCTGGCTTATGAAAAACACATTGTGGAGGGCATCTAATGTGTCCCCCCACGTCTATCAATTACCTCGGTGTAATTATGGATGGCACCGGCAAGGTCACGGATACTGTCATTGATAGCGGTGTTATGGGCCCTCTGCGCCCATAGTCCCTGTCTGGTGTACCGTTCCATACGTGCCTGTGCCTGTATTACAGCCCAGAACATACCTGAGGTTGTAAGACCTGTGGGGGCACGTCTGCCAGATGCATTATGACCAGCGGTGCTCCCACGAGAACCCCTGGTCATCCGCCTATGTGGTACCATTCCAGGAATCTGGGTATGGCTGCTGTGAGGGGATGCATGTGCCATGGATACCACACTATCCTGATCAATGCCAACTGCATGCTGTCCCTCGGCTAAGGCCATTGGTGATGAGGGATGTATTGGCAGTATGAGTGTGCGCATAGATGGGGTGGAAAGCTGTGTACTGTTGATTGGCGGACCAACGACAGACCCTGTCAAACCTGACTGTGCCACAATACATGTATCATCATCTCCACAATTTGTGGCAGTAACTTCAGGTTCCCTGCTGCATTCAGCCAACCCAACCTCAGCACCTGTGAGAGGAAGACAGGAAACACACTTTACAATCTGTACATGATGTTATCACACATGAACACATGAACACATGAACACATGCACACATGCACACATGCACACATGTACACATGAGCACATGCACACATGCGCACATGTACACAAATACACTCCTCACTACAGCAGATACACACACACACACACACACACACACACACACACACACACACACACACACACACACCAGCAACCCAAAACATACTCAATAGTGGTTGAAGGTGGGCGACAGTATCACAAGGCAAACAGTCAACTCACACATGTCAGCAAGCAGAATATGTGTTGCTCAAGACCATGCAGTGTGAGTGTAGACAGCCCTGGTTAATAATAGTATACATGGCTTTGATGCATGTGTGTAGTTGTTCAGTGATTGGCTACACCCTGGAACACAATGTGTACAAGGACACAACATTGCTGTGCAAGTATTATAAGCTCTGCAATGTCCTGTGCACCATCACTCACAGGTATACATACCATGGCTGCACGTGTTATCTGTGTGTGACATAGATTTCCATGTCTGATTACAGTGTATGTGTCTGTAGCAGATAATTGTGGGCATAGGTGTAGCACATGCATGCTATGTACACACATGGGATGAGTGGTACATGTATACGTGATGGAATACCAATGCTCGACATGGCCATTGTACAGTGGTTATGGTGAGTGTGGGACATATTGCAGATATGTCAGTGCCAGCCATGACATGGCATGCTACATGACTGCAACATTAAACATCACACATACCCAATGTGTGTCATGTGACCTATACACCCAATAGCATTCCAGGACATATATGCATCACTTTGTACAGATGGCGACTGCTATGCATATTGTGTATACTTGCATATGTTTGCACATACACAACATGCTATGTATATTGTGTATAGGTGCATATGTTTGCACACACCCAACATTGAGGTGCAAAGCAATGACTGTTATGTGTAGTACTGTGGTCAGTGTAACTGGATGGGGTGTAGTACCATGAGCCATCATCATCATGCATCATGTGGTCACTCAAGGCTACTAATGTGTGACAGACCACCGCCTAGCATGCTGTACCTGAACTGCAGTGCCGTGGCTAGGTTCACAATTACACAGCCACTTTGTACATGGGTGTGTGAGGTGTCCAATAGGGAGCATTGCCTAACATGACTGCATTATGTGTTGAAGAGTGTTGCACAGCCCCATGATAGACCTCTACCCCTCATGTATATCATGTGTGCTGTGTGGATGCCATGTGGGATACTGAAGTGTGACCTTACAGTGGGTGTGCGGTTACTCCATGTGTAGCATGTTGAGGTGTACTGTGTATGACAAACGTGTTATGTCGTGTACATGTGTATCAACTATGCCTATCCAATGTGCAGTACGGTGTTGCCATAAGTGTGTCTGATGCTCTGTGTATTGCATGTGATTGAGGCAGCTACTGACATTACTGAGATGTGCAACGTCTCACAGCAAACATGCACAGCATGCATTATGCGTAGGTGTGTTACGTGTACATGGCCTACACCTCACCTATGACATGCACATTTCATTACCAATATTAAAGTTATAACATACTCACCAGCATGGATCGTCTGCCCTGCTGTCACACCAGAGGGACCTACAAGAATATGAGACAGTTTGTCAGTGGCCACAACTTTGGCATTGCTACTGTGGGTTTGCTAAACTACAGTAGAACAATAGTTGACAGTCACAGGTGTACAGATAATATTCCAAATATCAGTATTGCAAAACACTAGGCAGCACAACTGCTAAACACACAGTACACATCTCACATATGCATAATCTAACAATACAGGTAACAGTAGTCTACAGATAGGGCATGTTACCTGCACACTCCATGTCAACATGCTGGGTGGCTCCGGCCTCCATGATGACACATGTCTGTTGCAGTTACTGTTGTTGGCCAGGAGCCAACACTCTTAGCAGCTCCTCCACTCTGGTGAGGGGGGGATGAATGGCCACCCCACCACCTGTGGCAAGCTGTTGTCTATGGCTATCAGGCGCACGCCACCGGACATGTCTAATTAAATCACTGCAGTGATGGCGTACCTGCTCATATGTCCGGTTATGCATACCTATGTCATTTACCTGACAAACAAGATCTTGCCACAGTGCAGTCCGCTCATGCTGGTGCTTGCTTGCTTCTGGAAAACAACAGGGAGTAGTGCTGCACCAGGCTGTGGTGGATTTCCAGTTCCTCCATTGCTGTGTAACGGAGATTACATTGGTGGGCCATTGCCCTGAAAGAGAAATGAAAGATATGTGTGAGCGAGTCATGTGGCACACTTAACACCCTTAACTACAGATATCACTTAACTGCCATATATAGCATCCGTCTGTCAGAGGATACACACGTTCAATACCACATATTGGTGCTCAGGCCACAACTGACTGACAGAGCCTGGCACACTCTATATATCAAACCACTATACACCAGTACCCGGCACACTGTTTGTGACACAATGCACAACCTCGCCACAGGGGTATATATCAAGCTAATGCATGAAGAAAGATGTCATCCATTGCAATGAATGTAAAGTACAGTTACAGTATTACCAGTAAACCACCCTAGTCATTGATGCCATACTCCTGCCTAACATATGTGCACAGTTGTTAATATAGGTGGCATACTGCTGTAACAGAGTATACATGTTGCTAGATACATACGTATACCCTGTAACACACATATGATTGCGGGCATGGTACAGGCATAATTACACACACATCAGACAAACATACAACACACAAATATATGCCAACCCAGATGAGCTTTACCTGTGTACCATACAGTACTGTGTGCCACTACTTACAAAACCTTATGCCTGAGATATGTAATCTGTGCAGACTACAGGAAACACACAAGACAGTGTTTCCAAGCAATGTGAACATACACCATACTGTGCTGTTTAGGCCTACAGCTTCAGGTAGTACTACAGTTCATGTGGGAGTTGGATTCACCGGCAGTACCACTCACTAAGCATACGTGTATTGCTTTAGCCTACAATGGGACACCTCAGTTGTCAACAAGGAACTACGTCACAACGTATGCCATACTGCTATGTCTGCCTAGCAATAACATCCACATCTTTTGCTGGCCTCACAGCTAGGACACAAACTACCATGACAGAAACAAATTCACACTAAGCTATCACACCTTTACAGACCTTGTACACATTCACCATCAGACTCATTCAACCTCACATCGCAGGTATTGCACTGAGTACATGTGTGTGTGTGCATCGTGTCATAGGAAGGTAATACGCTATTGGCCCTAGGGCCTAGAGCAGCCTAGCCATATGCTACCCTGGCCTTTGACATACATGTAATTTGATTTCACTTCCCCTGTCAACCAGAAACACAGAGGTGATTCCCGGGGTGTATTACCTATCTCCCAAACAATCATCAGGGATATTTATGTCAACTGCTAATCAGGAGCCTTGTTTGCTATTGATAGGTGGTTTATTCCGGAGTATGGCATATCACTGAGATAGGAACCTATCCCTCCAGCATGTGCTGTTTAGTGAGCTGATGAGGTTTAGGGCCCTAGAGCTTGTAGCCCAGAGGGATTGTGATATGTTGACATGGTGGTTGTCCAACAGCTATGGGTGTGACATACCTCTGTATGTCTGGCAGAGGTCACCTCTGTGTGGGCGGTATGCAACACAGTATAGCTGTGGTTTTGTGAGTCAGTCTGCATAGGGCATCTGTTTGAGGCCAGTGTTACTCTTTGTGAGGTATGTCTGTGGCCTTTCCACTTGCTGTAGTTGTCATGTGAGGTACATACCACACGGGGCATTGTGATGAGTAGAGGGGAACACTGACCTATATTTCCCTAGATGACACACCTTTTGTGATGACACGTACCACATAGATTACAAGACTAGTGTGGCACTGTGATTATCAAAGGGGAGGCTACTGTCCACCTGTGTTCCATGTTCCCTTATCACACCTTCAGTGTTAGGTAGATTTCCACCTATGTAGTAGTTAATGGGTACAGTGTTTTGGAAAGGAGGGATGGCACTGCAGTATCGACACTGAGCTTCAGTCCATGCCTTGGTAACCATGCACCTGTTGCAGTACGTATGACCCCGTGTGTCTCTCTCTCGCTCTCTCTCTATATATATATATATATATATATATATATATATATATATATATATATCCATATATATACATCTATATATATATATATATATATATATATATATATATATATACACATACATGTAAACATCCATTGCTGTACATATAGATGTACATATAGGCATATATACAGTCCACCTTTCATGGTGGGGATATCAATTATGCGACAGTTGTGAAATATACAGTTATGTAATAATATTGCAGTGTTGTGCAGAATGCATTTTGGTGTCCTCAGCCCATGTAGCTTTAGCAGGCCTCACTGGCTGTAACACAGCAGATCTGACAAATCAGTCCCACAGCATTTAACCACCACATGACATATACCAGCACTGTATGCTGTTTTCTATGCCACACACTACAACCTACATAGACATATGCACATAACAACCTTCAACAACATATATATATGTCCACCCTTCACTAACAGTTGCAGTATGTCCCTTGCCCTATGCACATGTGCAGATACATATAGATACGTACTGCTGCCACATATGGATGATTCACAGTATGTAGAGTACTCTTCAAGAAGATCTACTACATGCCGGCAAATTCATATGTGTTACATACCTTAGCTTTGTATTTCTCTGCTCCGTCTGTTGTTCCTGTTTTTTTTTTGTTGTTTTTTTTTGGTTTTTGGGTTTTCTCTGTCTGTTTCTGTTTCTGTCTCTTTTGTCTGTGTCTATGTCACTGTTTCTGTCTCTCTCTCTCTCTCTCTTTCACTCTTGCTCTCTCCCTCTCTCTGTTCCTGCAATGATATTATTGCATGTGTGGACAGCAGGTACAGCCCGCTATTTTAGGTATCTGCACATGTGCATGTGACAGCCTCTGCACCAATTGGTGCCCACCATTTAGTAATTGCATGCAGCCTGCTGTGTGGTAATTGCAGTACTCACTGTGATTGCAGCCCACTGCTATAAAATGCTAGGTTAGGTAGGCATAGCCCTTTCAGCTTTCCAAGGTGGGGCCCATGCTTGTTTGCTCTGGACACCGTTGTGTCAGTCAGAAGGTTGGTATATGTCTCATATCTGAAGCTAGGGTTGTAGCCAGTGATATGAATGTTGTACTCAAACCTGAATGTTGCTGCTTCCAGTACACACATCTCAGTGTAGACCTTTACTCACCCCTCCAAATGCTAACAAAGGATACATGGGAGTATGTACTTTCTTTTTGAATTAGACAATTAACTGCCATACAAAAATAGTTATTGCAATGTATTCCTCTGGCACATTCACTGTTTGTGAACTGCTATACTGTAATTATTAAGTTACTCACTTCTGAACAGTTTGTGGTTTGTTTGTGTTGACATTCGCACAGGCTGCTCAAGACAATGGGACATATTTCAGTACTGAGTATGCTTACATACACACTTGGTTTTGCCTGAATACACAGGTATATAGTACTTTTGGGTAGGGGTGCAGAACTGCAGAGAGCATTATTTATTATCGTGTGATGTTTATCTTGCTGAACATGCAGGGTTGCTGCGTACCTGTTAGTCTATCAAGGCAAGTAGTCTGTCTGCGTAGCTCCCACCTGTGGACATATCCAGATGGCAGCCAGAGGTTAGCCTATTATTCTTTGTCTGTGCACCACACCAGTCTTTTCAGCACTGGAACAATGGCATTGTCACAGTTGGTTGCTAGCAGTACATGGCTATAGCATTTGATATTTCTGTGTTGTACTCCTACATAAGGGCATGCTTGTGGAACTCCTTCCAAAGCTATTTGCAGAGTGTGTAACAGTAGAAATGCTGATATGTCTGTGTGTTTCTGCCTCTGCCAGGCCTCAGATACTCTCAGGTATATATTTGAACAGCCTCAGGGAAAGGTACATATAAGTGAGATACACCTGTATTATATTACAGACATATTTCAGTTGAGACTTTGAGGGACTCGGAGCATATGTATTACTACACCTTTTCTGACGTGCAAGCAGTGTCTACTCTAACTTATTGAAATTATTCATTAAGTTTCGATTCCCCACTTTTCTGCCTGATGTTAGCACTTTTCAGAGTGATTCAGAGGGGCACAGCTAACATTTGTTTACGAATCAGGGACATCCCTGTAAAGCAGTCACAGTTGGGAAGTCTGGCCTCTGCCCTATTCAACTATGCCAGTGTTTATCCTGGTCTGATACTGTGTGGGGTTTGTAAGGTGCTACTGTAACATTATTCCCTGCTAGAATGGCTGGTTCTCTTTTCACAGTCATGTCATGCAATTCCACAATAACTGCTGGTAAAGACCCACAGAACATGATTTGTGTTATGGCATTTCTATTTTCCCTTTACATTCCCTCATTGGAATGCATGATATATTTATTTCAGCACCAAGTTTTTGTATATCTGCTGTGGCTTAGTGGTACTTCATGCAGTCGAGGGTGTCCAAGGTCTGTGGTTCGAGACTGACAGAGGTGTTTTATTTTGCTGCTGAGCAGAACAAGGGCCCTGACATTGAGTGACTAAGGCACTTTTAAGCAGTTGTAAGTGGGTTTGCGCATGTTTGCGAGATGCTTAGCAATGCTTAGCTAAGCGCACACATGCGCACATTCGCTCAAACCCGCTAACTACTGCTTAAAAGTGCTTACTCCCGCTAACCCCCACGCTGATTTCTTTGAAAGAAAAGAAAATAGGGAGATAGGAAAGTGGTGAAAAAGGGGGCACAAAGAGGGAAAGACAGTAGGGAAACAAGCTCGGGATGTGCAGGATGGGTGTAGGGAAGGTACATAGCTGCCCATTTCTTTACCAGCAACAGCTGTGCATGTGCAATAACTTTGGAGTGATATTTGAAACCTTCCACCCCTGAGAGAGGGGTGTGGACAACAAAGTATATTGTATTGCCAATTGTAGTTATCAGTTTACATGTCCAGCGGACATGTGTGTGAAATAGGCAGCTATGTATGGGACGTAATTTTTTTGTGGGTACAGATTGCCCTTTTTTTTTTTCAGGTGAGAGTGGAAAGTGAGGTAGAGGAAGTAGGTATATTTGGGTAGGTAGGTTCGGGAGGTAAACAGACAAGACAAACAAGATGCATACAGGGGCAGTGTATGGGTGAACACAATTGACGGGGACGGATGTTTGGAAATCGCAAGCCCATGAGCCCACAGATGGTACAAATGGAACTGAGATCCCCACCCATGGGCAGTCACCACTGCACCTTCACAGCCCCAAGGGTGGCTGTGCTGGGGGCTGCGTAGGACAGGCAGGCTCACCCGTGAGATGTGCCAATCTCGCCTTGAGCTGGCGTAGGGGATCAGCGACTGAACGCTGGATCTCCCTACGCACCACAACCCAGACCCTTTGAAGGGTGACAGGTGGCCCTTCTCTGCCCACGCTTGCACAGGGGAGATGAGCCTCATCCCATGCAGCGCTTCCACCCGAAGGTGGCACAGGACCAATGGAGGAGGGGAGCCCAGGCTGGGCACTGGACCTGCTGGTGCCAGGTGCACTCGCCAGCTGAGGAGGGACAGGTGGGTCTGCTGGGACTGGCCTTCCCATACTTTCTGTGATTAGGTGCGTTTAATTACAACATAAACAACAGCATTCCAAATTAGTTGTAACAGCATGCAGTAATATTCCCATTAACCCAACACACTAAGGTTCCAACAGTTGAACAGCAAGCATAACACATGCATATATTGAACAACAGTGGACATTCCAGCAGCATGCAGGGATGATTGGTGGCAACAGGCCACCATGATTGTGGTGTTTGAACAGGGCACATGCATCAATGTGAATGCAAATATTTATAGAACAATAGGACATATGTCCCAAAAAATGTTTTGAAATTACACATACCCATTGAGTTGTGGAATTGCATTGTTTATGCACATACAGTAGGGTGTAGAAAGAAACCTCAATTGACATCTTATAAGTACTTTTACTCTACACTACTTTTCTATTGACTGCAGGTGTATATCCCCTACATCTATTATTACATCTGGCAACATGCATTAGGTTGTGTAATGGGTTTGCATAGTTCATTATATACCTGACCTATATCTGACATACTAACTGTCCAAGATGCAGATGTTACTGCTACATATTTATTGATTGTATTTATATTTCTTTACATATCTGGATGTGTTCACATGACATTTTCAGTTAGATTTGTACAGAACCCTACATTTCGTGTAGCACACTCACATTTCTAGGGATCTAATTAACAAGCTACTTGTGTGCCAGATTTACTTATGCATGCCAGCCAGTAACTGACTGTTGAGGACTGTATATATGCTTCACAGCTACTGGCACTTCCATCAACCACTTTAGATGGGACTGCCCATCTGTGGGTTGCCAGTACTTATTAAAACAGTACTATTTGTATAATGCAAGGGTACAACAACATTTCAAAGTAAGTGACACAGACACACTCCAGGTTTTATACCTTTATTAATTACATTACACACTTTTCCACAGGCTCTCTCCTTTATTTGATATTACAGTGCATATGGAAGACATATTCAAGACATATTATACCTTTATTAATAGGTTAGAACACTCTTTTTCAGGCTCTCTCAATTATTTTATATGACAGTACATGCAGAGATATTATTCCGGGCATATTTTACCTTTCTTAATGGGTTACTACACTCTTTTTCTGGCTCTCTGACTTATTTTATATGCAGAGGAATTATTCAGGGCATTTGATGGCTGTATTATTGGGCTACAACACTTTCTTTTAGGCTCTCTCACCTATTTTATATAACAATACATGCAGAATAATTACTAACCTGCCTGGTGGCGCAGCCTTAGCAGCCTATCTGCATAGGCTTGCTGATTCACAGCACGGACACCTGCAGCTGTGAAGTAAATGAAGGGATATTGAGACATATCTATCCATTATACAGACTCAATTAGCATGTCTTGCATACTGCATTCCATGGCTACCTACTCAGTATTGGGGCATCTTGCATCCCACAGGCCTCCTGTATTCATTGGTTCAGTAGGTCCTGCTTCCATCTCTTCAGGTCTGCATGGTGGTGACGGACCTGCTCACCAATCTGAGGAACGCCTGTGACACTGGTGAGGTCATGAGCTAACCAGTTCCAAGCCTCTGCCTTGTACTCCGTCCCTTGGAACTGGCCCTTCAGGAGTCTTGACTCATGACGGTGGACAAGGAGCCAAACCATCTATTTCGACTCCTCAATGCCCCAACGTTGCGCTCTAAAGCATGTACCCTCTCCATCACCAGCCATTCTAACTGCAGATGGGAGCTACAATCAGTTATGGCGAGTATTCCTGCCTATGGGGCTTAAAATATGCGGCATTTCCCACACTTTTTTGTGATTGGCCGTTTTTGAAAATTCTCGGCTGACTGCAGACCTGCTTAGTAATGGTTAATCTACCATTTATAAGTATATGTTTGTTAACAGCGGCTGCTTATCCTAAGCTGTCATGGCTTAGTGGTTCAGTACTTTGATTATGGTGCACAGAGTCCTGGGCTTGAACCTTGTCATTGCATTTTATTTTACTACTGTCCAGACAGGCTAGGGGGTGTGGTATGTTTAGGCAACTTTGCTCTACGTTGCTCCACGTTGCCCTATGGTGTGCTGGTTGGCACGGCGCGCACCTCCCTGCAAACCGATTGTGCTGGGTAAAGCACTATTTAGCTATGGGCAACTCTATTGCACTGGGTAAAGCACTGCTTAACTATGGGCAACTATATTGCGCTGGCTAAAGCGCTGCTTAACTACGGGCAACTATATTGCGCTGGGTAAAGCGCTGCTTAACTACGGGCAATTATATGCCAGGATCTTTTATAAATATATATTTTGTTCACTGATACATAGGCCATTTCAATGCTTTTTAGTAAAATTTGAATCATATATGTTAGGAATTATTTCATATACTAATTTTGAACATACAATAGGAAGGGAAGTAGTGGGACTCGAACCGTGAATGCCTCCTCTTTGTGCAAACGCTCTACCACTATGCTATTGCTATTTGGTGTAATTGGCATAAACATTCATTATTATGCTCTTCCATGTCGAGATTGCTAACTGCAGCTAAGCAATGGGAACACCCGTGCACACACGAGCAAATACGGGCAGCTATATCAGGAATTAGAAAAAAAAAATTAATGTTTTACTTTTTATAACTGTGCTGGGGGGTTACAATGTCAGGGAGTGTGGTGATGGGTACATGGACATTTGAGCGGACTCGCTCTTGTGTGTTGACATTTTGCATTTCAGACACTTGCAGGTGCATGGACCTTTAGACTGCTCGGCAGTCGGACATGCCCCCTGCTTTCCTGCACAGTCCGTGTTAGACTTGGAGTATAGTCAGCATGCCCTCATGAATATTCATGGCATGCTGATGTCATACCATTCAACTGCAGCCTCCGAGTAAGACTTATTTAGTCTTACACGGAGGATTCGTGAATCCGAGGGTATGCAAAATCAAAAGTACGAAGTTAATAAATTGTTTAAAGAAGATAATGAAAGTTTGGAGCAAAATATAACTTTGAAAGAGTTAAATGATGTATTAAAATACATTAAAATAAATACTGCAACAGGGTTAGATGGTATTGAATACCATACCTATAATGACATGGAAATATGGCAAAAAGTAATATTTTAGAGGTACTGAATGAATGGTTAGAATTGGGAAATAGATGAAGAAATTTGCAGAGGTATAGTAATATTCTTATAGAAAAAAATGTGAAACAGAGGATATAAAGAATGGGAGATCAACAGTGTTAAATAACACCGATTATAAATTACTGATGAGAATAATAAGTAAAAGGTTAACAAATAAAATGGATATGTTACTTGATCAAACAGTATTTGGTAGAAAGAGAAAAACAAGTCAAGACTTATTATGGATTATAAAAGAAGTAATAGATGATATGATAAATAAGAAGGTGGAAACAAAGATCCTGATTTAAGTAAGGCATTTGACAAAATACAATATGACTCTTTATGGGAAATTTTAGAAGCTTATAATATAATACAGATAATAAAATCAGTTTATGAGAAGAAAATAGTTACAATAAATGTGAATGGATGGATAAATGAGAAAATAAACATAGAATATGGAATAAGACAGGGATGTCCAGCTAGTAGTAGCATCATGTTTTCTTTAGTCATGAATGTTATAGTCAATAAAATTAATAAAAAGTCATATTTTACAGGATATAGGATGACAGAAGATATGCTTTTGCCTATAATGTATACATATGCAGTTGATATTGTATTAATCACTAGAAGTAGAGAAAGGATGAAATAAACAAGAAAGGAGTTAAATATTTTATTAAAAATATAGGTATGTGCATAAATGAAGAAAAAAGTAAAAGTTTTCTTTGTGAAAAAAATGTAGGAAATATAACATTTAATGAAAAAAATCCATAGAAGTATTAGGAATAGTATTTGGATTAGAAGAATACAAGAATTAGCAATGGGGAAAGGTGTTACAAGAAATTAAAGAAATATGTATATTTTGGAAAACATTTAGATTAGCATACAGGAAGCTTGCTCACCAAATAATTTATAAAAATCAGTATATACCAAGTGTATACCAAGATTATATATTCCCCGTTCCGAAGGAGGGATGGGCCTCCTTGAAATTGATTACATTTATGGATCTGCAATCGTGGGACTCCACACATATCTGCTGACCTCACAAGACCCAAATGAAGTGAAAGTTTTGAAACATGAGTAAAATATATCTAAGATGACTTTTCTGCTTAATTTAGCAGAAGCATATCGGTGTCAAGCAGGAATGGAAATCAAACCAGAAGTAGATAAAAATCAGGCAGCAACTGAATGTGCTAAAAAAACAAACGAAAGAATATAAGGTGAAAGGCCAGAGGAGAAGGCAAGAAATGTGGAAAAAAACATAAATATAGTTGCAAGTACAGAAAACTTCTGGAAGAACCTCATGTTGATCAGGAACGAACACATGAATGGTTAAAGAGAGGCAAATTCAAACCAAGAGATGAAAGGTTAATATTGGCAGCCCAAGATAGTGGGCTATGTACATGATGGTTTACAAAGTCCATTAAACATGTGTGAGAAACAGATAAATGTAGGTTTTGTAAACTGAATTGGAGACAGTTGCACACCTCGTTGCTGGCTGCGACATACTAATGGCAGAAGGAATGTATACTGAAAGATTTTGTGATAAATGAAGAGGCAAAGGATTATCAAAATAAAATTATATTGTGGAAATTGAATGTGAATGAAACTGGAAAGAATAGAAAAGACGTGCATACATATTATGAAAACACATTATATGATTAATCCTTGGAAACATTTAGACATAAAAAAGGAAAGCAATAACAATGACATACAAATGTTATGAAAGTGAGCATGAATGCAAGGATTTTCTATGGAGACTTCTTCTTCTTTCGGCTGCTCCCGTTAGGGGTCGCCACAGCGGATCATCTGTTTCCATTTCTTCCTGTCCTCTGCATCTTGCTCTGTCACACCAAACACCTGCATGTCCTCTCTCACCACATCCATAAACCTTATCTTAGGCCTTCCTCTTTTCCTGTTACCTGGCAGCTTCATCCTTAGCATCTTTTTCCCAATATACTCTGCATCCCTTTTTCAGCACATGTCCAAGCCAATGTAATCTTGCCTCTCTGGCTTTGTCTCCAAACCGACCAATCTGGGCTGACCCTCTAATATACTTATTCCTAATCCTGTCCACACTCATCACACCCAGTGCAAATCTAAACTTCTTTAACTCTGCCATGTCCAGCTCTGACTCTTGCCTTTTTGTCAATGCCACTGTCTCCAACCCATATAACATAGCTGGTCTCACTACCCTCTTGTAGACCTTCCCTTTCACTGTTACAGGTACTCATCTGTCAAAAATCACTCCTGACACTCTTCGCCACCCACTCCATCCTGCCTGTACTCTCTTCTTCACCTCTCTGCCACACTCACCATTACTCTGAGCTGTTGATCCCAAGTATTTAAACTCATCCACCTTCGCCACCTCTACTCCCTGCATCCTCACGATTGCTCTATCCTCCCTCTCATTCGCACACATATATTCTGTCTTAGTCCTGCTGACCTTCATTCCACTTCTCTCTAGAGCATATCTCCACCCCTCCAGGGTCTCCTCCACCTGTTCCCTACTCTCACTACAGATCACAATGTCATCTGCAAATATCATAGTCCATGGAGACTCCTGTCTGATCTTGACTGTCAACCTGTCCATCACCATTGCAAATGCAGACTATCAATAAGTAATCTGCCAGTTAAGGCAAATATACCTTACAAAAGTAAACAAGTAGAATATGTATTAGTTGGAGCAAATATGAAACTATGGAACATGCATTTTTGACTTGTGTGAGGATGAATAAACTATGAGAAGAGTTATATAAAACATGTTAGAGGGTTAGGCTGATCAAATAAATGTGGATGTGATTGAGCACGGTTACTAGGGTGAGAAAAAACAAGATTATATGAGAAAATTGAACAAAGTAATATTTTATGTATC
The DNA here is from genome assembly GCF_019279795.1 of Protopterus annectens. NCBI lineage: Eukaryota > Metazoa > Chordata > Ceratodontiformes > Protopteridae > Protopterus > Protopterus annectens. Next base: position 946,491,726 of record NC_056730.1, read on the forward strand.
ATGGAAATTATGGACTGAAAAACTGAATGAAATTAAGTTCAATGGGAAATGGACTCTAGCAGAAATTAAAAAAAAAAAAATTTTTGGTTGTGAAGAAAAAGGTGGGTGAAGTGCTCATTAATATATCTTGATGTGATATTGTAAAACGTGTAAATAATTGTAAATCATTATAAATAATGTAAATATGTAAATTATATACATCTCTCTCTCTCTCTCTCTCTATATATATATATATATATATATATATATATATATATATCAATTAAAAAAACTACTCATTGTTGTTGCAAGTGGGACCCATTTTGCCATTTTGCATGAGCACTTCCTGTTTCCACTCCAGGTGCAAAGATGGCCCAGAGAAACAGGGAGGCAGATGGAGAGAAAAGGCAATAATGGAATAGTGAGCAAAATGGAGGATAAAGCTAATACTGAGACCAGTTTTCCAATGCATTTTTGGAGATGGCAGCAGATGCTAATGTCTCACAGAATGTGCCTGGGAGTTGTGCAAAGGAGACAAAATGTATGCTTTATCTCCCGCACAGCTAGACTGGCATCCATCATACCTGAGAGCAGTGCAGGCATGGCCACAATAGCCTGTACTGCCATCACTCTGAATATTTGTGTTTGGGAAAGTAGATGATAGGCAAGGATATCTCAAGTGGTATGGTAATTATTTACCATCTACTGTATACATTACTGTATTTAATACTATAGTATTTTTTTCTATCTTAATATGTGTTTTATGCTTCTCTGTTTTATTTAATGTGATAGATACTAAGAAATTTCAGGTTTGTAGATGTTGGTGATTGTATGTCTGTTCTGTGTGCTGTTAGCAGAGACTGTTCTGTTATGGCATCTATTATTTTGTTGGATTGGACACATCATTGTGATCCTGGTGGTCACACTTTCAGGCTTTAGTATCACTGCACATAGGTATTTTTCTTGTAGCTGGGCCTACTTCTCTGAAATAAACACCAAAGAGTGTTGCTGTGTCACACCTGCAATACTGTAGACTGCTGTCCTGTAGTAAGGGAACTTGACTGATTTGTATTTCTCTGTACATGCTGCAGTTGATGTGTGTTGGGAGATGGAAATCATCTGAGGCTTCTTCTTGCTTGTACATAAGTGTGGGAATGTATCATTGAACTATCATTTGCATTTCACCAAAGGGCTTATGTATTATGTGACAGCATGCATTTTCCGTTTGTCTTTCATGACAGGTACAGCATGAGACTGCAGGGGCTTCAGGCATGCAGGGTTAGGAGGCATCCATGTGATTTTTAGGCTTCAGTCTGTCATAACATCTCTGTATCCTCATCGCTAATATCTGGCATCCCAGTTTTATATCTTTTCTGCAGGTCTCTTAGGTCCTTTCTGCAGGTCCTGCTGCCATCTCTGAGGCTATAGCAGTAGATGGTGTGTAAGGTAAGTATGGCTAATCTAGGAAAGGTTCTAACATATCTCAAACAGGTAACCTGCCCAATCACTGGCTTTGGCTGCTCTGGATAATTACCTACCAAAAATAAAAATCCCTACCTCCCACTAGCTGTTTTGACTCCCACATTCCCATTGTGTGTTGCTCTGCTTGCTGTACCCCTATTTCATGCTTTCCTGTACTCCTCTTTCCACCTCTTTTAATGAACCAATAAGGTGTGTGACTGCTGGATGCACTTTCATTGCCCCTTTCCATCCAATATACTGTTGTTCCTTTGGTGCGGTGCACAAAGTGAGTCCTTGCTGGTATAGGTGACAATTCATGCTACCTGCTCAACGTTTCATTCATGTTCTCATAGGTTTGGCACAGTGTAGCATGAGACTGCAGAATTGCCTTTCTTCACAATCTCTTGTATCGCCCTGCCTCATTTACAAAATGTCATCTTTGTCACACCTATCTTTTCAGCCATCTGCTTTCTTGCAGTACTGATACCTCAATCTTTATTCATGTCTGTTTAGCACTACTAAGTTGTTTGCTTATGGAGCATTAGCTTTGTGCTGCAATAATGTGCTGGATTATGACTCCTGCCCACAATTTTTGGTGTAATAGTGAGGTATTGTCAGTGTAATTATAAAACCAAAAGGATTTTACTATGAAAATTTCTATAGGTGTTTGCTTTTGTTCATTAAAAAGATGAATAAATAAAATTCTTTAAAAATTTCAAATCAGTAGTTATACAAAAGAATACGATATATGGAATATTTTTGTACACCATTCATTTTAAAGCAGTATCTGTGATTATACAAAGGGAATGTCTGGTAAAAAAGCAGATAGGAGTTATGTAGTGTTATTCCTGCAGAAACAATTTCCATAAGACCATAAAAAGTTATCTTTCACATAACAGGAGGCTATTTACTAGTTTAATAAAGCAGCATTTTAAAGAGAAAGATTTACTTTACATTCAGCTGATAAAAAGAAATATAAACATGTCATATACCAGGAGAAGGTAAAAAAATGGTGCTATACAGAAGCAATTTATATTTGGAATAAATATAATTTATCTGAAGGCATTGTGAACAATTATGTATGATAAAGAAGCTAATTACCAATTTCACAATGAAATGATTAATGCAATGTGATTTCAGGTTGAAACATTAATTTATATGCGAAGACTATGGTATAAAGAACATTTGTACATTGTGAATGGTAGAAAATGACAGTACAAAGAGAAGTATAGGGCTTATAAGTGAATACATTGTGTAATTATTTATTAAGGAAGATATTTTACTGAGTGGCTATTGGTATAAACAATCACACAGTACATGTATTGCTATAACAGCGTTCTGTACATAACTGACTTTTGTAGGCTATGAACTGTAGCAGAGCATCCAGCACAAGTCTTTCAAAATGAAGGCAGTTATGGAATGACTTGCAGTGGAAGCTGATTGTTTTTGATGTTAGCTGTAAATAACATATCAGAGATGTCATGCTTTTTTTTTTTCCAGGGGAAAGTTTAATTTATCAAACAAGTGACAAACTGTATCCTGGCATGAATGAAGATACTATAATTAATTCCAAAACTCCACACCAATTCTTGAGTTAAAAATGTACAGATTAATAACTTAAAAATGCTACTACAACTGTAACAGTTTGTATTAGTACCACTTGTTATTTAAATCACATTAGTCTTCTTCTTTCGGCTTTTCCCAGTTAGGGGGTCACCACAGCGGATCACCTGTCCACTCGTGATTGGCAGTGGAGATTTACAGTGTCGAATTGCCAGCCTGACCTTCCACAGAAGGCACACACATGCACTCACTCACGCTTAGGGCCAATTTAGAGTGTCCAATCCACCTACAGCATGTCTTTGGGATGTGGGAGGAAACCCACACGACCACAGGGAGGACATGCAGACTCCTTGTTATTTAAATCACATTATTTAAAGCATTATAGACATTGATAATACATATAATTCTTATTGCATTTAGCTATAGCTGTATCCAATTATTGCAATTTTGGTATCTATTTAATGCTGTCATGTCACACTCAACTCTTATAGAGACCCTCTGATTAGTAATAACATCCACAAGGTTTGTTAGACAAGTGGGAAATGGAAGCAGATTACCAGACCTTCTTTCCATAACACACATGTACCTATGGACGATTTAGAGTTGCCATGTCAATGCATCTATCATATGTTTTGGGATGTAAGAGAAAACTGGAGTATCCAGAAAAAAAAAACACAAGCACAGGGAGCACATTCGGACTGAAAACAGAAAGTACCCCAGCCAAGAATTAAACTGGAGAGCCAGTTGTTGTGAGGTGGCACTGCTATTCACTGTCACACAAGGTTGGTGCAATATTGTACTAATGTTAACAGATCAGCTTAATTTAATTGTTCCATGAAAGATTTAGGTGGTTATATTTCATGTTGTTCATGAGATATGTGTGGCTCTGAAGTTTGACTATAGTCTCTTGGTATTATTGTACTATATAGTATCCTTCCAGGCCTATAAATAAATGAAAATGATTTAATAATAGCATATGGCCACTAGCATACATGCCTGTGTATACGTGAATGCCCAGCATACATTCTGAGGGTATGACAAAGCAAACAGTTCAGTATCTATGCTTCCTGCTGGCTTCTAATATTTCTTTCATATTATTTACAGTATAAATTGAGTTTAGCTTAGATGATATAAGTAGTAATAGATGAATGGCGGCTGTACACTTCAAAACAAGGAGCAGGAGGCTAAGTGTTATGGAAAACAAATGAATGGATAAAGCTAATTGGAAAGGGGGGAGTTCTGTTATGGCAGGTCAATTACCTTGAATATTGTCTGTGATGAAACAGCAGATGGAGACATTCACTTTCATCTCCTAGACTGTCACAGTGCCCACTCTTTATGAACACTTTATTGACTATAAACACTTCAGATGTCTAACTGCAGTCAAAAAGGCCAGCATTAGGTGAAACAGACTCTCAGAAGTCATAGAATTCTAGACCACCTGAGATGCAGCTTAGATTTTTAAGAACTTTTTCTTCCAGTGAGGGCATGAACAAAACTCATGAGTAAGCTAAGACATTTACTTTTATAGGTTCATAGGTTCATAGGTTCATACTAGGCTATCTGCCCAAGGGCATTTATAAGCCTAGCCCAGAGTTTTGTGGCTTTCGCCACCCCTTTAGTTTGAAGGATACTATGCCCATTATTTTGCTGTGTCTCTGTCAAGCAGTGACACTGAGATAATCCCTGGGGTATAGCCGCAATCTCCCATCCATTGGTCAAGATTTCTCTTGAACAAAGCCAGCGAGGTGCTCTGCCTCACATGTACCGGGATTTTGTTCCACAGCATAGGGAGTCTCTGGGTGATGAATCTGTCCCTCCAGCACGTCCTATTAATAACCGTGTCAAGGTTTAAGTCTCCCGCCCTTGTAGTTCTGAGGGATCTAGATTTTTTGAGGTGAAGCATGTTCATCAAATCCGGGTTGGACATGGCCTTGTATGTCAGGCACAGGTCACCTCTGAGCAGACTGAATAGAGCTGGAGTTCCTTCAGTCGGGCAGCATAAGACATATTTTTGAGACCCTTTATCCTTTTGGTGAGGAACTTTTGGGGCCTCCTTAGTTTTCCTTTAAAGGAACATTAAGTTAGACCTTAAGTTTAAAGTTTAAACCTAGCAAAATAGTAATTCCCAATAAATTGGGATGACAAACACTTGCAAGGATATATAAATCACATCTGGGAGCAGTGCATGCATCCCTTCGCTCCAAACAAAATAAAAAAAAATATATAGCTTTTGAGTGTCTCTCTAATGACAGATTAGGATGAAAGTAAAAGCAAAAATATCCACATTCATACATTATGTAGTAGATGATGAGGGGGTGGAATCAGAGCACCTAGAAAAATAAAGTTACACAAAGACATGGAGTACATGTAGACTCCACACAGAAGGAATAGCACCCAAAAGCTCAATCAGAGAACCATGCACTGTGAGATGGCAATGCTTCCTGCTATGTCACTGTGCCAGTCATCAGTTACTATCACATATATCTTGCCCAAGCCAACTTTTATATGCATTGCAATACCCCCATATAAAATTATTTGAATCACAGACAATCTTCAAAATTAGCAATTACAGCCACTGTACTGACTGGGAAAACATCATATGTCTCCTTGTATTAAAAATAACCTTAGTAAGGTATGCCAGCTAGTGTCACAAAATGAACACTAGTTCTGAAAACCTAGTATAATGACTAATTAGCTTGAGCAAATGAAGGCTGAGTCAGTCATTTGCATTTACTAACACTCAGGAGAAAGCTAACAATAATGGGGCAAAGGACTAAAATCACGGACCAGTTTTGCACTTTTATACTTAACAATTTGCTGTGATAAACAGGCATTTCATTAGCATGCTTTTTCTGAAGGATATAAAGTCTTAAACACAAATGTCTGTTATTATTTCCTGTCTCATTGATTTGCCTGAGAAAAAAACACAAATATTGCAAGAAACAGACTAAAATATAAAGCAATATCAGAGATAGTCTGCAAAATCAAGGAGAGTTGAAAGCATCTACGCCCTACACCCATCCTTACATATACTGCACATGTGCACATGTGCAAACACACAGACACACATGTGGCTATATATTGCAACCACTTGTTTGACTAGTAGTTGATACCTCATAGCTTTGATTCAAATTAAATAAATGAACATATACATAAATAATTGCCGGGCATATATATATATATATATATATATATATATATATATATATATATATATATATATATCTTCTCAGATTACTGCTGTCAAAATACAGTATGCAGCCCACTGCAATGCCTCAGTGCCTTTCAACCTGGAAAGGCCCAAATATGAAGCAAAATCACAGACAGGCATTCTGCAAAAGCAGAAACAACTGAGAGTATCAATGACACACACACACACACACACACACACACACACACACACACACACACACACACACACACACACACTCTCTCTCTCGCTCTAATACACACACACACACACACACACACACACACACACACACACACACACACACACACACACACACATATATATACACACACTTGCACACTTAAATAAAATAAAAAAAAATGGCCTTCAGACTTTCTGGGTAAGTGACAGATATAGTATCATAAATACATAACCAAGTAAATAAATGAATAAACTTGCTCCTGTGCTCAACATGTTCAGTACTTTCTTGTTTCACTTTCAGTCAGGCTAATAAAAATGTCTGCTTGCAGTTTTTTTTTTTTAACTAAATCTTGCAAAAGTTACAAACTCCATACATGAACAGTAACATGCAAGACATTTTGAGGTTCATTAGGGTAATGAAGATACATAAAAAGGAAAGAAGAAAAGAATGAAAGACAGCAAGAAATAATGCTAACATTTATAAAAGTCAAACAAATAAAATGAATGTAATTTTATGGAGGGGTACATCCCAACAAACTGTATAATGAGCCATTCCTGTATTAGACATAAATGCAATATTTCAGAAATTCCTAGAGAATTAGTATTAGACAGTGGTTCACTGATAAATGCTAGTGTGAAGGCTGCCAGCATAGCCAGATAGAATTTAAAAGTCATTGTAAATTATAATGTAATCCACAGGTTTATTCTACAAATCTAAAGAGAACTATATGTTAGGATTAAACTATATGGTGTACTGAGCTTCAAAAATGTAACCATAGTGCACTCTGCTGGAAGAAAGCTGATAAGTTAACCATTGTATGACTGTTTGATCTCAAGCTCAGAGGCAGGATGTCTGGACTAAGGAATTATTCTATTGTTTTAGGACAAGAGTTAATTACTATATTTTACATGTAAAATGTCTTTTATTGCTGTGGTTTCCTGCTGGTGCAGATTACAAAAAGAAATGTAAATTCTGAGTTTCTGTTAACATGGGAAACTAAATTAGAACTGTTAAGAATGATGTTATCTGAAATGACTCAGCAGTACTGTGTTATCAATTTAAGACTTTCTCAGAAAGATTTGAGCATTTTGGATTTTGCCTGAACCTGAATACATCAACTCACCAGCACTCTGTCTTTGATCTGTAAGTAAGATATTTATTTAGAACAGTGATTTCTCTTAGAAATAGATAGAAATAGCCATATTAGTCTAGCTGTTTTCTATAATTATGTCAGACTATTCTACACTATTATTTTAAAGCATTTCCTGTGATTTCTGAACTATATAATGCAATTCTGCTGAAGTAATAAGTATTGTCTTGTGTTTTTATATTATTTATTATTAAATATTTTTTAAACCTTTCAACTGTGGCTGTTTCATGTAAAGATAATTTAAACGCATGTATTTGGTGATACTCTCCAAGCCACTCCAATAACTTTGGCCCTGGGTCACATTTATTATTTGGATAACAGTAATATTATATAGTAAAATTGGTCACCCTTTGGTAAGGGCCTTATTAGTAGCTGATAAAAGTAGTTGGTGGCAGTAATTACCACCTTATAGCCTGGCAGGAAGGAGCATAGCTAGACAACCCATGCCAGCCTTCCCCAGGAGCGCCTGTGTGTTTGTATATAAACCAAATCTCAAAGTGTGTGTGTGTCAGCTACTTGGGCAGGGGCATGAATTACTGGTTGGTCATAGAGGGTACTGGAGATTTTGGCTTGACTACTTGGCTGGGATCTGAACCCTATAGCTATGCCAGTGGGGAGTCTTACTGGGGATCTGGAGAGAAAAGAAGAAACCAGCCCCAGACTGAATGTGATATCTGTGTGCTCTTAAGGGAAGTTGTACTTTACTGTGTGTGTAGTTGTTATCCTTCACAGTGCACGGGCATCACATATTAATTGTTTGGCAGTGGTGGGATATCCACATCAGATATTAATTGTTTGATAGTAGTGAGTTAGCCACATCACATACTTATTGGCTTGTAGTGGTGTCCATAGTGAATTCCTGTAGCTTGTGTACAGTGATCACTGAAGGTGTTTTTGTACTCTAAGTCAACCACCCAGTGAATATTTGGAGTTCAGATTACAACTGATTTATTTCTTTTATTAGCTTAGTTAGTCAGGGAGAGCAGGCAAGCATGTCAGCAGAGGAATATGGCAAGCTGACAAGGATCCACTTGGCTGAGATGTGCCAGGCTAAGGAACTGGTGCATGGAAATCTGGCTAAGGCAGACATGATTGCAGCTTTGGTCACAGCTGCATCAGAAACCAGCAATCAGGAGGACAACCAGACTGGCCGTGGAGATGCACAACACTCAGAGAATGGACAGCTCAAGCTTTCTGCAGAGGACTTAAAAATCCATCTGGAGTTAAAGAGACTTGAGTTAGAGGCCATACATTTGGAAATGGAAGCTGTGGAGAAGGAGAGGCAAAGGTAGCATGAAAAGGAGATTCTGACTCTTTGCCAGAGTCATGGAGGTAATGATGAAGGGAGTAACTGGACCCCAGAAGCACAAAAGGTCAGTAAATTTCTTCCACAGTTCACAGAGGGGGATCATTTTGATAGTTTCATTCATATGTTTGAGAGGGTATGTAAACAGTATGATGTTGACCAAAGGCCCTGGGTACAGTTCCTGACCCCCTTACTCCATGGTAAAGCTATTACTGTGTTGTCTAAATTATCTGATTTTATTTATTTTTTTGATTATACTGTTGTTAAGAATTGTTTATTAGAATTTTTTAAGCTAACACCTGAAACTTATAGGAAAACATTTAGTGAGCATAGACGCAAGGCAGACAAAAGTTTGTCTGAATATGTTGCTGAACTGTGCACTTATTTTTAGAGATAGGTGAGTGGATGTCAGGTCACCACTTTCGAGGGTCTGACAAACCTTTTGGTGAGGCAACAAGCCCTTAGCACTTTGCCTGAGGACATGAGGATCTGGTTATCTGATAGACAGTGTGCTACTTCAAATAATTTGGGGAAGAAGAGAGACCTATACCTAGCAAACAGGGCATCACTGCACAGGAAAAGGACACCCAGTGCTGCTCGTGGGTCTAAAGGATCCCATGGTGGACAGCCCAGACAGCCCCAACAGAATCTGTCGGTAGCAGGGGAAGCCACTAGTCCAGGTACATGTCCAGGACCTAGGGTTACATGTTTTGAATGTAACCAGTGGGGTCATGTGACATATAGAAGTCCATGGAGGCAAGGTGGGGAAGAAAAGATGAGGGAGCCAGTAAGTGGGAAAGACTTAATGTCAACAGTAGGTTGTCTTGAGACAACAAGCGTACCAAACTACTACAACAGGTTATATCCTATCATGGTGAATGGCAAAGAGACCATTGCTTAGTGAGACACAGCCTCTGACATAACCATTGCGAAGCCTGCAATGGTTACAGAGGAGCACTACTTCCCAAGCCAGTCTACTCCAGTCAGAGTTTAGGAGGGACCCCATTCCAAATACCTTTGGCTAGGGTTCACCTTGACTGGGAGGGTGGAAAAGGAAGCCAGAAAGTAGGTGTGTTTGAGGATATCCCTGCAGATGTCCTGATAAGGAATGATTTTGATAATGCTCGAGCTAGAGAGTATGCTGTAGGGCAGCAGGTAATGTTTCTCTTTCCTGTTAGACACAACAAGTTACAAACAGCTTGGGAGGGACCCTATAAGGTGGTAAGAAAGGTAAGTGATGTTACCTACATGGTAGAACTGCTAGGCAGGAGTCAGGTGCACAAGTTTTACTATGTTAACATGATGAAACCTTACCATGATAGGGAGGCCTTTTTGCTGAGTATTTGCAGTGGATTGCAGTCGGAGTCTGAAGGAGATCTGCTGACTGATCTCCTCAGTGAAGCTCGGACTGACACCTCAGTGGAGGGGTAGCAGTGTTTCAGAAGCTATCTCCTACGCAGGTTTGAGAAATCTGAGCAGTGTTACAGACGTTTAGGGACATGTTCACTGGGAAACCAGGGTGCACCGACCTGATGTAGCACCAGGTGGATACATGACCCCAAAGACCTATTAGGCAGGCCTCTTATAGGGTGCCTGAGAGTGTCAAACAGACTCTGAGGGAGGAGATATAGGAAATGTTGAAACTAAGGGTAATTCAAGAGTCCAACAGTCCCTGGGCCTCCCCAGTGGTGCTGGTGCCCAAAAAGGCTGGCAGAACCATGTTCTATGTGGACTACAAAAATCAAATAGCCACACAGTCAGATGCTTATCCCATGCCTAGGACAGATGAAGCCCTAGAGCAGCTGCATGGGGCTAAGTATCTTACCACAATTGCTCTTACCAAGCGTTACTGGCAAGTGCCCTTGACTCCCAGTGCTAGAGAGAGGTCAGCCTTTGTGACTCCTTTTGGCTTGTATGAGTTCACAAACATGCCCTTTGGGACGAAAAATGCCCCAGTGACTTTCCAGAGCCTGGTAGATCATATCCTAGCATGAGCAAGAGGGTTTGCACTTGCTTACTTAGATGATATTGCCATCTAAAGCCATTCCTGGTCAAAGCATCTTCAACATGTCAGGGAGGTGCTGGGCAGACTACAGAGTGTAGGGTTGACCATTAAGCTAAGCAAATGTCAGGTGGGTATGGCAAAGGTCTTCTACCTGGGACATAGAGTGGGGAGTGGTAAGATAAGGCCAGAACATGCCAAAGTGGAAGCCATTCAGGCATGGTCTGCACCTGTTACCAAAAAGCAGGTGAGGGCATTCTTAGGGACAGCAGGCTACTACAGAAAGTCCGTCCCCAATTATAGTACCATAGCTGCTCCCTTCACAGACCTGACAAGGAAAAAAGGCCAGATAAAGTAGTGTGAACCACAGCATGTGAACAGGCATTCCAGAAGCTTAAAGAGGATTTACGAGGACCCCTGGTGTTAGCCAGTCTAGATTACTGCAAATACTTTGTTGTGTATGTGGATGATTTGAACCATGGGGTGGGGGCTGTACTTAGCCAGATTTCTTTAGAGGGAAGAGCACCCAGTGGTTTGTCTTAGTCATAGGCTCCAGCCCAAGGAGGAATGCTATGCAGCTGTAGAAAAGGAATATCTAGCCATAGTGTGTGCATTGTAGAAACTTTAACTTTATCTGTATGGAAGAAAATTCACTGTAGTTACAGATCACAATCCCCTAACATGGTTATACCAAGCCAGCCAGCAAAATGCCAAGTTTCTAAGATGGAGCCTAGGTCTGCAAGTGTAAGATATATCAGTGCACCACTGCAGTGGGATTAGCAATGCCAACGCAGATGGGGTCCCAAGATAGGGAATGGGGTAAGGTATACTCAGACCTAACCCTCTCAAGCAATATTTCTCAAGATTCACTTGAAAAACTGGCTTGAGTTCTCTGGGGGGAAGATATGTGAAGGCTGCCAGCCTAGCTAGATAGAATTTTGTAAATAATTCTATGTCATTGTAGATATTAATGTAATCCACAGGCTTGTTCTACAAATCTAAAGATAACTATATGTTATGATCAATCTACATGTTGTACTGAACTTCAAAAATGTAACCACAGTGCCCTCTGCTGGAAGAAAGCTGATAAGTCAAGCATTGTATGACTGTTTGATCTCAAGCTCGGAGGCAGGATGTCTGGACTAAGGAATTCTTCTATTGTCTTAGGACAAGAGTTAATTACTAGATTTTAAATGCAAAATGTATTTTATTGCTGTGGCTTTCTGCAGGTGCAGATTACAAAAAGAAATGTACATTCTGAGTTTCTGTTAGCATGGGAAACTAAATTAGAACTGTTAAGAATGATGTTATCTGAAATGACTCAGCAGTATTGTGTTATCAATTTAAGACTTTCTCAGAGAGAAAGATTTGAGCATTTTGGATTTTGTCTGAACCTGAACACATCACCTCACCAGCACTCTGCCTTTGCTCTGTAAGTAAGATATTTATTTAGAACAGTGATTTCTATTAGAGATAGGTAGAAATAGCCAGATTAGTCTAGCTGTTTTCTATATTTATGTCAGACTATTCTACTGTATTATTTTAATGCATTTTCCTGTGATTTCAACACAAAGACATTACAGAGTTCAGAAGTAATAAGTATTGTCTTGCGGTTTTTATTTTTTATTATTAAATATTTTTAAACCTTTCAACTGTGGCTGTTTTGTGCAAAGGTAATTTAAGCTCTTAGAGTACATTACATGCATTCAGTGATACTGTCCAAGCCACTCCAATAGTTTTGGCCCTAGGTCACACTTACTGTTTGGATAACAGCAATATTACACAGTGAAACTGGTTACCCTTTGGGAAGGGCCTTATTAGTAGCTGATAAGAGTAATTGGTAGCAGTGATTACTACCTTATAGCCTGGCAGGAGGGGACATAGCTGGAGAACCTGTGCCAGCTTTCCCCAGGAGTGTCTGTTTGTTTGCATATAAACCAAATCTCAAAGTGTGTCTGTGTCACCTACTTGGGCAGGGACATGAAGCACTTGTTGGACAGAGAAGGTACTGGAGGTTTTGGCTTGACTACTTGCCTGGGATCTGAACCCTACAGCTGTGCCAGTGGGGGCTCTTGGGGTCTTATTGGGGATCTGGAGAGAAAGGGAGAAACCAGTCCCAGACTGACTGTGATCTCTGTGTGCTCTTAACAGAAATTGTACTTTAGTGTGTATGTACTTTTTATCCTTGCCAGTGCACTGGCATCACAGCTAGGGTAATAATCTGTAAGACTATTACAAGCCTGACCAGTAATCAGGAGTCAGAATCAAACCCTGTATCTTGTATATGTGAGGTAAAGATCTTAAGCATTATGCCAAACTAAAGGAAACTGCACCCTTGCCACAGGAAGCAGCTCATTAAAAGATGGACCTTTAGTCTTCTGCACTAACTGCACTAAGAGCCAGTGGCAGCTCTTCACTTCAAAGCAATGGTGCTGCAAGAAGCAGCTGAATAGCTGGCATAACTGGAATAGGATTACAATGGCTGTATTATGGCAATCACACAACAGACTGGTCTGACACTGTCATCCACAGATTTTCTTAGTCTCCATTAATCCTTCCTGTTTTATTAACTATATACACCTCAGATGTCTGACTGATCAACAGGGCCAGCCTGAGGTGACCTGGAGACCTAGATAAAGAAAAATGTAGGACCCCTCTATTGCACACTGGTCACCCACACTTCTCCTGTTTCCTTCCTCTGTTTTCTCTCACCCAACACTGTTCTGCAAGCTTACTTGTTTCTTGTCTTTTTTATACTTCATCTTACTTTTTAGCTTCTTCTACCATCCTTTCAACTCACCCTAACTGGCTAAGACTACACTGTAATAAGTATGGAGAAAGTAAGTGAAAGAGCCAGTAGGACATCAAGAAGTTATAGGGTTCTACATAATCTGAGGTACATTTTGTATTTCTGCTTTTTGAGTCAATGATATTTTGAACAAAAATCATGAATAAGGAATGGAATACAGTCTTATTTTGTCTTTCAGTGGAAAAAAGTTCTACCAAAATGTTATATACAAAGCTGACAAAATAGTAGTTTTCAATAAACTAAGAAGGCAAATGTTTACAAGGGAAAATACATCATATCTAGGATTAGTGCCTGCCTCTCTACTCTCCTAAAAAAGATGGTTGCATTCTGTGTACCATTTGGTGTTGAGAATGCAAAGTGCAGATGGCCACAGCAATGCATTATATGGGTGAGAGTCAGTGAGGGAAACCAAAGCATCTGGGTCAAAGCCATACAGTGATAGAGTCAGAACCACAAAACTAAATGCTGTGAGATGAAAAGTGACTTATTGCAAAGCTGTGTCAATGATCAGTTGCTGTCATGGACATACTGCTAAGACTGCCACAGGCCACCACATATTGTGTACAGTGCCACTTGTATGACTGTGTAAACTTTAGACCTGTGATTGATGCAGTGAAAGAAAAAATGTGTAAGCAACAGATCAGGAATGTATTTTAGTTTGCTGTTGTCAAAACCATAGCATGAAGCCCATTACAACCCCCCATCCAGAAACACACATAAATGTAACCACAATTAAAGTCATTGTATGACTGTGTACACCTCAGATCCCTGCTTGTGATAAAATTAATGAATACATACATAAATAATGCTCCGGGAATTTCTTTCAGCTTGTTGGTGTCATAACTTTACAGTACAGCCCACTATAACTCACCTTTGCACATACTCAAACAGATGTGACCAAAATCACAGCTGCCTGTATACCTGTGTACACCTCAGATCTTTGTATACCTGGGTGCTTTTCTTGAAATCAAGTAGATGAATAAAAAACACAAATAATGACCATGGAATTTATTTGGCTTTTTGCTTTCAGAACAATGCAGTGCAGCCCCCAGCAACCAACTATCTACATGTATACACATGCACTCACACAATATGTTTAATTTGTTCCAAGTTTTCAGGGACTTCCCTGATTTTTGCCTCAAAATCTGTGACTCTTCTATTTCCTCTTAAAACTGGTAATTTGGAAAGAAAGAAGTATTACACTTAATAAATAATGACAATGTTTGAGTTATAGAATTATTTACCTTATAAATCACATGTTAATTCACATCTTCTTATTTTCTGAACTTCTAAGTTAATAAACTCTAATATTTTCAAAACTCTTCCTACGTGTTCCATAATAACTTCTGGATTTGAAGAGTAGTTGTAGTCTTGATAGGCATACGTAGTCCTATTAAAAATAAATAAATAAAACATTAAATGAAAAAAAACAGAACATTAATGCAACTCTAGTAAATCCAGGTCCACTTCCACTCCCTTTATTTTTTCAGGCTGCCTGGGCAAAGTGCGAACAAACCAGAAGTAGCCCTCATTGCTATATACAGCAGCCAAGTCAGTTTCATCTGAAGGTATATACCACCTCTTGCAACAATGCAGAAAGACCTCTGATAACATAGGGTTATTTTTTTACATCAGCCATGAACAGAGGCTTGATATTTTTTTACAGAACATGGAAGTCCATGCATGCTCAGCTGCATAAAAAAAGTTTCATTTCACCAAAACAGGAATGATTTTTGTTTTTATTTTCAATAATAATAATAAACCAACATACTGAGCAATGGCTTGTTTGAGGACTGCACCCTAGCAGCCAGTTTCATGCACTGTTCCAAAGAGATAGATAGATAGATAGATAGATAGATAGATAGATAGATAGATAGATAGATAGATAGATAGATAGATGGATGGATAGATGGATAGCATGCACAGTGCAAGAAACCAAAGCCTCTTTACTAGTGTATAAAGTAGCTGGCAAAATGGGCATGAGTTTATCTGATCTTCTTTCCTTCTTAAAAGCCATAACACTCTAATTTTCTATAATTCATTCTAGTAATTAATTCTACTTCAAAATCACCCCCTCTGTGCAATAAAAATCCTTATATCAAAAAGAAGCATTGATTCCTTCATCTGTTAGTTATATATCCTAGTTCCTGTCCTATCCTTCCTTTTCAGTGTTATCATAGTCCATTTATCTATCAGTATGCTATATACCCATATCACACCCACCTGCCTCATCTTTTCTGATGTAATAGACTGAAATCTCTTATTATCCACTTATATATCATTCCCCTCACTATTCTACTAATTTCCTCCATATTGGTTAATTGATATAATTGTGTATTTTTAATTGTTTTATTTCTGAATCTTGAGTATAAAATGAGTGTATGCTTTTTGTATTTTATTGAGTACTTGAAAAAGCGTAGGTGTTCTACGTGAAAGTGCTTGTCTGCATTAAATCTATTTTACAGCCGTGGTGGTCATCTGGAGTTTTTTCTTCATATTGCTGTTTATCCATAGATAACCTTTGGACTGCTGCTGGTATTTTATCTTTCTGTTTGTTGGTTTATTCTGTACTAGCTTACCCACATGGCTGACAACACATCCATAGAGCTTGACTATGTTCCAAGAAGTAATGAGCTGCATTTGAAATGGGAGACTATTTTCTCACAAAGAGAAAATCCGCTTCTGGCCATGAGTTTTGAAGGGAATCCTGGAGCTCATGCACAGTAAGATGGATGGTTTTCAGCAATTCACCTTGAAGATAAAAGAACTGGAAAATTATATTTATAAATATAAACATCTCAGTTGGCAGAGACAACATTTGGAAGCCTGCCATCATTTTAACATAGCTCCGAGGGGTATGAGGGTTTTATGTATGCCCACATATGGAGAAACCCATCCTGAGCTACTGAAACAATGGCAGCAGTTAAATTTAGAATTAAGTCAGAAGTATATCCAATTAATCATTGACTATTTTGACCCTATTCAACAGAACTTGAGCACTAATATACAGCAGCAGCATAGTAACATTATTGAGATGTTTGAAGGGGACATTTATACCAGTGCTTTGAACAATATGTATGTGAAGGTTACTTTGTATGAGAACAGACTAAGCAGGGTAAACTTCAGAGGGATTTTACTGATTTCAGTCTCGGACATGTTTTAACATGGCCACCATATGCTGCTAATTCCACTGAGTCAACTGAACAAAGAGAACCCCGAACAGAGAATATAGAGCCTGAGACTTCTAATGTGTTGAATGTAGCTACTCCAGTTATGGTTGCTAGGACACAGGAGGTGTGTCAGAGTGGTGATCTTTCGCAACCAATGATATCTCAGGTGGTTTCTGAGATTAGTGTGACTCCTTTGTCTAATCAACAGGTGAATAATCAGACCTAAACAACGTGTTCCACTAACCTTGGATAGTTTTTTACTGTTACCGGTAAAACAAAACACAACGGCAGCAACCACGCTCGATGAGCCGAGGAAGAAGAAAGATGAAGTTTTCAAGGGAGAAGATAATTTTGAACAGGAGAATAAAGCAGTGAATGAACTTGTAATAAACTTGTTTGACTATTGCTTGAGTAAAATTGAAGTAGCTCTGCTGAATAAGGGTTTAAACTTCATACCCTCTATAAGTACTGAAGTAAGTGAGCTGCTGACAGACGAGATTATTTGGTTGGAACATAGCTTTAAAGTTGTATTTTAAGGATGATAAACAGTATGATAATACTAAGTTGTATAAAAAAGCTCTTTTGTGCCTGTTATACCTGCCCATGTAGAGATGTTTATTAGAGCCTGTGAGAAAGAGATATGTGAATTTTTTTATGCAAACAATAGAGGTTATTTTTATAACCTAACGCTAGAAGAGAAATGTGCCTTACATTCCATACAAAACAATCAGGAGTTAAGTATAAGACCTGCAGACGAGGGAGGAGCTGTGGTTATCATGAATAAATGGGACTACACTCAGTCTATGCATAGTATGTTGAGTGAAGTACATACTTGTACATTATTAACTTAATATTTAAGTGTCATTAAGGGCATTAAAGAAAATTTGTATGACCTGTTAATGGGTAGGCAGATTGATGAAAAGCTATATTCTTTTTTTAATGTGGAATTCCCTAGTATACCATACATTAAAGGTTTACTTAAGGTACATAAGTCCCTCCAGGGACCGCCCTTAAGACCTATTGTGGATGGAGGTGGCTGGGCTACAGAACCTCTTTCAATTTATGTGGAGAGCAAGTTGGGACAACTAGTAAGTAAGATTCCTACTATCTTGAAAGATACACCTCAGTTTTTGAAGGATTTAAGAGAATGCAATGAAGAGTCGGATCTGAGAAATTGCCTTATGGTTACTTTAGATGTACAAATTTTGTTTACCTGCATACCCAACACATATGGCATAGAGGCAGTAAGAGATGTGATGAGGGAAATGGGGGACAATAGCACCAATGAAATTATTTTGATTTGTACACTATTGGATTTGATACTATCAAATAATGTTCTTATATATGAGGATATGATCTAATTGCAAAAATGGGGGGCTGCCATGGGCACCCCCTGTGCAAATTCATATGCAAACTTGGTAGTTTATTATTGGGAAAAGGAATATATATATATATATATATATATATATATATATATATATATATATATATATATATATATATATATATAAATGCCTTTAGTACACACATAAGGCTATATAGGCATTTTGCTGATGACACCTTTCTGTTGTGGGATGGAGGGCTACTTCTCTTATTTGACTTTGTTAAATACTTGGAATCCACTACGGATTTCTTGAGGTTTACAGTAGCTCATTCATTTGAATGCATCGATTTTTTGGATGTCTCAGTATATAAAGACAGACTAGGAGGCATCGATACTAAATTGTTTCGGAAAGCATGCTGAAAGAATAGTCTTTTGACCTATAGTAGTATGCATCCTAGGCATGTTTTTCTGAACATTATTAAAGGACAGTTGAATAGAGTTAAGAACATATGTACTGTAGCTACTGATGTAAAAAAGGAAGTTGATTATTTACAGCAATTATTTACAGAAAGGGGTTACAATGAATCTACCTTTCAAAATATTAAGAATAAAATCTTCCAAAATAATAGTGGTGTTAGTCCCATAGAGACAGCCCCCAAAGAAAGTGTAGGTATAAAAATAGAGTACGTTTTATTACAAAGTATGCCAGTGATAACAGAGTTTGTGACATAATCAAGAGAAACTGGCATTTTTTGACAGGTGATAAAGAAACTGTAAATATTATAGGGGAGGTCCCTAGTTTTACATATAAAAATAATTGCAATTCGAAGCAGCTATTATGGAAGGATCGACAAAAGACTTTTGTATCTATATGTAGGTTGGGGACCTATGCTTGTAAGAATTGTAAAATGTGTAAATATATATGCACAGTCCAGGAGTTTAAGCATCCAGTTCTTTCACCTTTGAACCCAGGTTTTATTCTACTTGCAGTATGACCAATTTAGTCTATCTGGCAGAGTGTAAAGGCTGTAGATGTTCTTATGTAGACAAAACTCAGAAACGTCTGAGGGATAGGGTTTACCAATGTATATATAATGTGAAGAATAAAAATAAGCTAAATGCTTTAGCTAAACATATAATGGAATTCCCTACACATAATTTTGGTTTCAAAGTCTTGCAAATGGTCTTTTGTGATAAAGGGGGAGGGGGGTAATCTTAATAATCAAGTAGAGCATATTGAATTGAAATGGATTAGAGCTCTTTTAAGTGTGTACCTTTAACGCCCAGTGGATGTGGCTTCAGCCTTTAAAAATGAAGTTATCACCTTACAGTTCTTCCAAATACTAATTGACAGAGGTCTTGTATCAATACATTTGTGTTTGCCTTCATGTATGCTTCAAAATAAAATATTCTGATACCTTGTATGTTGCACGGTTTTGGAAATATTAATGCAAATATGAACAGGCAATATTTGATACCTAGAGGCGCAGTAGGAGGTAACTGCAGAAACGTCTGGAGACGTCACTTGGCTGTAATGAGTTAAAACTACAAGCACATATATATCCATTATTAATGTATGCATCAAGCCTGAGCTTGATGCTTGCCCCCTTTAAATGAATTTAAATGTTAAATTGGTTAATTGATTTAATTGTGTATTTTTAATTGTTTTATTGCTGAATCTTGAGTATAAAATGAGTGTATGCTTTTTGCATTTTATTGAGGACTCGAAAAAGCGTAGGTGTTCAACATGAAAGTGCTTGTCCACATTAAATCTATTTTACGGAAGTGGTGGTCATCTGAAGTTTTTTCTTCATTTCTTCCATATTACATATAGCCCTTTTTGCTTTACTGATGTTTACAACAAAAACTGCATACAATAAGCATAGTGATTTAAAATATAACTAAAAAAAAAACACCATGTAGCCATAGGACTCTATATTTGCAGTTAAATGTTTTTGTCAGTACAATAGCAGACTTTATTAGAACATACACAAATCTACCACCACACTAACATATATATATATATATATATATATATATATATATATATATATATATATGTATATATAGATATACATAGATATATATATATATATATATATATATATATATATATATATATATATATATATATATATATATATATATATATATATATATATATATATATATATATATATATACACATATATATATATATATATATACATATATACATATATACACATATATGTGTGTGACCAAATTCCATGACTGAATTGTTTTGGTACAGACACACACACACACACACACACACACACACACACACACACACACACACACACACACACACACACACACACACACACACACACACACACACACACACACACACACACACATAAATATTTATATAGTGTTAATAATTTATATATGTTTTCCAGTGAAATAATTTTGGGGGTTGGTGTTTTAGATCACTGATTTGATAGGTTGTGTACGACACTCTACCTCTTCACCCTTCCACAACAGGAAGAGGTTGTCCACAAACCTCCTATAAAATATTATCAATTTCCAGTCCTCTATTTTAACAGATTGTTTATTCTCCTATAGGGCCATTATCAAATTTGCATAACTGTTGGCACTGGATGTGCCCATGGCAACCCCCTCCTTCTGCACGTATATCTGATGGTTAAACAACATAACATTGTTACGTAGTATTATGTCCATTAACATACAGATCAAGTATATCTGGACATGTGTACACATACCATCTTGGATAAGATATTCCCTTAACATCTCCAAACCTTCTTCATTAGGGATGGAGGTAAATAGGGAATGAACATCCATAGTTACCATGTGTGAAGGGTGAAGAGGCAGAGTTGAAGGAATTTTATCAAGCTGTAAACACTAGTACATCTTTTCTAAAATTTGATATGCACGATTCAGAATCTAAAATTGACCTCCTTGATGTGAGTATTTTGAGAGATGATACAGGGAAGTTTCAGACATGCATATATAGGAAGGAATGTGATAGAAACACCCTCCTACACAAAAAAGTATGCACCCGGGGTACATCTTTGAAAACATAGTGAAAGGACAGGGCCTTAGGGCCTTGAGACTTACCACAGATGAAGTTAGGTTTAATGAAGAGCTACTAACCTTAGACAATAAATTAAGGGAGAGGGGCTAAGTAATAAGATAGCTGATACATTTACAGATACGAAGGTACAAAGGATGGACAGGGGTAAATCATACTTTTCAACAGGGAGAGATAGGAGGGATGTTAAGAGAAAGACATCTCAAACCAATAAAATGTGGGTACCAATACATTACTGCAGTAATGTGGAGGTGATAACAGAAACAATGAAAAAGTTCTAGCCCATCCTTACTCAGGACGCAGAAATAAGAAATATAGTAGGAGATAAACCTAGTTTCCAGTTTAAGAATAAGAGATCCTTGAAGCAGATGCTGTTATTCATCTGGGGGTAAGACCCCTGGAGAGAGGGGGAATAGGAAAGAAGGCACATACCCGTGTAAGAATTGTAACCAATGCTAATACATATTGGAAAATAATATTTTTATACCTCTAGATTCTGGACAAAGATATGTGTTTCATGTACTAGCAAATTGTAATAGTGAGAATATTTTTTATTTGGCCAGGAGCAGGGGTTGACCATCCTTCTATGTAGGTAAGATGAATAGAAAGTTTAGGTATCGTATATGCGAGCATATGCAGCACATAAGGAAGGGCACTGAGACTAATGCGCTGGCAAAACATGTTTTAGATACAGACCAAACTCACACTTTTGAGTTTACAGTGATAGAGCAAGTGTATGAAAATGAAAGAGGTGGTGATATTAGAAACACCACCAAGACCTCGGAAACACACTGGATAATTAGACTAAGGGCAGACTGATAAAGGGCTGAATGACAGAATTTCAATACAACCCATATTAAAGAATAGGAGTCTGTTTAAATAAACAACATGAATTTATATTCCTATTAGATTTTTGGGAAATGTTTTTATGTAATAATGAATGTTTTATTTTAATATTGTTAATAGGTATGATTTTTAATTATATCTTTTAAGGGTTAGATAGGAGTAGAATTTATGCTTATATGTGTAGGTATTTATGTAAATGTAATTTATTATATGTTTTAAGAGTATCAGACAGACAAGAGTTAAACAGTTAGTAGCTGGATTAAATTGAGCAAGTTATCATATAGGCTAACCACTGTATGAATTGATTTAAAAAAAGGTAGGCTAGTACAATGATTTTTATGAAGGTTTGAAGAAGTGGTGTTTGTGACCACGAAAGCGCTAACCATATTCACTATTTTAACCAGTTATTCTACTATTAAACCTGTTTTTGGATATTTCACCAGGAGTTTGACTCTTCGTTGCTGTTGGTTATCACGCTGGATGGTGTTGTGTATACAATACACAATTGTGTGCTGAGCTCATTGTAAATGGAGTCACTTATACTGAGCCAGAAGATATAGCAAACCTCCTGGCTGATAAATTCAGCTCCAACTTTACCCCTCTATCCCCCTCAACCTTCCCTCAGGAAATATCATCAAAAATAACTCCCCCTACTATCACTAGAGATAGGTCCTTAATGCTCTCTCAAAGACCAAAATCACTGCATCACTGGGTCCAGACAATATCCCGGGATGCCTTCTAAATAGCATGAAACATGATGTATCGGGGCCTCTGGAATAATTATTTAACTATAGCCTCCAAACAGGCTTTGTGCACCATGAATGGAGAAAGGCAACAATCATTCCTCTGCACAAAGGTGGACCATCTACAGACCCTGGAAACTACAGACTCATAAGTTTCACTAGTCTTATATGTAAAGCCATGGATGATCAATAGAAATATAGTAAAGTAAACCTCCAGACACTGGACCCAACCTAGTTTTGTTTCATCAAAGGCAGATCATGTCTATTCAACCTGGTGGACTTCTTTGAGAAAGTCACCAAAGCAATGGATGAGGGCAAAGTTGTTTACACAGCCTACTTTGATGAAGCCAAGGCATTTGACGCAATACCCCACTCAGGTATTGTTGACAAACTCAAGAGGTTAGGTACAAACGTGTATGCCACTCATTGGATAGCCAACTAGCTCACAGACAGGAACTAAGAAGTTAGAATTGGGGAGTCCACCACTACAAAGAGGCCAGTCACATGTGGAGTCTCTCAGGGGTCAGTCCTTGGACTGCTCCTTTTTGGCATTTACTTCTTAGAAGTCAAGACCAATGTCACACATCTCTGGCTGACTACATTTGCAGATAATTGCAAATTATGAGCTGTCATTGAATCAAAACTGACACAAATGTTCTCCAGGAGGGGCTGACACAGAGAAACAACTGGTTTCAGAGCCATGTTCTGAAATTAAATGCCAAAAAATACATAATAGTATCCTTTGGGAAGTCATCCATCCTTGGTAACTATCATATTGACAACAGACCCCTTAGAGTTGACCCAGTAGGTAGAGACTTAGGGACACACATAGACAGTAATCTAGCCTTTTATCATCACATGTCTACAGTGGTGAGGAAATCATTCTATGTTGCGCAACTTATAAACAAAGGTATGGCATCTAAGTCCAAGAAAGTCATTGTTCCACTGTATTTGGCATTCATCAGACCTATCATTGAGTACAATGCCCCCTTTGGTATGTAGCTAAGCAGGCATATCCAACAATTGGAATGTCCACAGAGGTTCCTCACTAAAAGAATACAGGGTGTAAGTAATATGTCCAATGCAGACCACCTTAAGGCCCTATCCCTGTATTCTATCTCCTTCAGGCTTTTGAGCGGAGATCTATGCCTGGCATAGAGGGCATTGTGAGACCCCACTCTAATGGACCACTTGCATATCCACAAAACAAACAGCATTACCCATTCCAAAGACTTAAACCATGCATGTGATATAAATAGGACCTGCTGGAGAGATAGATATGTATCCCACAGACTACCCCATCTATGGAACAGGCTCCCCATCCATGTGAAGCAGAGTTCCTCCCTAACCAAATTCAAGTGCAACTTGGACAATTGGATGGGAAACTGAAAATTCATCTCTGGTTTGGCACCTATGTCTCTAATAGACAGAGGTAACCTGCAAATAGTTCATCTCTCAGGCCCCTGCTTGCACTTATCAAGGGTATCAGAACTTGTCAGAGATTTGGGATGCATGGCTAGGCTTAAAAAGGCTCTTGTGGTCATTAGCCTAATATACTCCTATGAACCTATGATACCATTTCATGTCATAATATTTTCCACATTTCCTAGTGCTTCTCCAACTTTTAACCAAGAATTATAATATGAAGTAACTCTAGTTGTTGTTATCTTGACTGTAGATAATTCCAGTTGAGAAACAGTAATTACAATATTCTTGAACTCTTTAAATGAAGTCTATTTTTTCCAGTTTATAGGAGAGAACATTTTGATCTGGCAACACAGTTAGGTATTGGAACAGCAAACAAAACCAAATATTTAGTTGAATTAAATTTATCATTGGGAATAGCTTGTAAAAAACATTCAAATTGTCCCAGAATTACTTGAGTAATATGCGATCGTAACACATATGTTACCAATCCACTTTTAACTTTAATTTACATCTCCAACATACAAAATCTTTTTTAAATAATACTTCCATTTTATATGGAATAATAAAACATTTATGCATAAATTTCCAGGAAAATAACTTCCATTCCAATAAAAGGGTGGTTTGTTTTGGGAATATTAACATTATTTTTTTATCTTCCTCACTAGGAAGTTGATATTAATTAATCTTGTAATAATCTCAAAAATGATCTTTATAATGTAGTTGCATATTTTTGACTACTTTATTTATGTTAGATAAGTACCAGTTCCCTATAACAATTTCTTAAAATAATCATAGATTCTATAATTTTTGGAATAGATTCTTTAATAGCTATATGCATTAACTCACGTTTATTTATAATACATTGTCTAACAATTTGTATTTTTAACCACATTTCACTATTTATATCATATTTGTTCACAATATAATCCATAGACAGTAGTTTCTCAGAATTCATTAATTGATGCCAACATATTTGTTTCTGACTTCAGTCATTTTTGGACATTAAAAGTGCTAAAACTGTTTTGTGTACAAGCTATAGGAAATAATAGGAATGACCATGTTTTAAATCCTGGATTTCTATTCATAAAATTCTTGAATACATTTAATGTATTGGTTATGTACCATGAACATATTGGTCTGTTTTTGTGTTTTTGTTCTCTAAAATGTATTCCCTTACCAACTAAAGAAAATTATTAGTTAATATTGTACTGCATTGAACTGGTAATGAGTAACTTGACTTTAGACAGATTATTTCTTGTAGTTTTCCATTTTGCAGAGTAGAGTTTAACCATAACATTATTGTCTTAATAATTGATGATAATGCATATGTTTCTATATCCAGAAGCCCTATACCATCAACTGTCCAATCATTTAAGTGCTGAGTTAATGCATATCTAAATTTATTAAGAAACTGTAGAAAGTTCAACATCAATGTAATTGTTTTATACATTCTGTAGAAGGAGGAAGTGATGTGGCTTGTATACAATACAGCATTTTGAAAGAATGATCATTTTAATTAAAGAAAATCTCTCTTCCATTGTAAAAAAATGTTCCATTCATTTATGAGATATTTTATTTTGTTTAAAATGTTACTATAATTAATTGTTAATATATCATTAATATCACACAAAATAATATCTGGGTACTAAATGTTATTATCTGAACTATATATTTGGAGAAATTCTTATTTATATTATGTGTTTTAAAATTTATAGGAAATAACTTAGTTTTATTATTGTTAAATTTAAGTCCAGAAATATTTTGGAAGACTTCCATTGTCTCAACTAATGCTTGTAGAGAACTACTATAATTATTTAAAGTTAATGAAATATCATCTGCAAATAGGCAAATTTTAGAATTTAAGTGATTATTGAACTGAATGGCCTTAGTATTAGTATCAGATCTAATATAATTAGCAAATGGTTCTATGACCAAAGCAAATAGTAAGAGTGAAAAATACACCATTGTTTAGTGCCTTTAGTAATTGTAATTGATTTAGAGGTGTATGATCAAATTTTTATATAAGCAAAAGATTTTTCATAAAGCATTTTAATCAATTGTATACAACTATTAGAAAAAAGTGTATACCTCTAAAGCCATAAACAAATAATCCCAATGAACCAAATCAAAAGTATTAATGTCTAAACTTACCAAAGTCAAACTTCCTTTTGTAGCATTAACGTCTATTATTGCAAGTATTCTTTTAATATTGTCATATGAGTTTTTATTTATTATGAAACCAGTTTCAACTTTATCAGCAAGGGTCAAAACTGTTTAATCCTTTAAGCATCTATTGCCATAAAAATATTATAGTCAATATTTAATAAGGAAATTGGTCTATAGGAAGAACATTCTTTATCATCTCTGATTTTAGAATAGGTGAAATTAGTGTATACTTCCAAGATGGGGGCATATTTGGTAATTCATTAACTAATGGATATACTGTTAACAATATTATCAAAGCTTCTTTAGGCATGGTTTTATATAATTCTGGTATAATACCATCATTTGTGGGAGCTTTATTTAATTTTAGTTTATTAATCTGAAATTTAAGTTCAGGCATTAAAATAGGATTATCTATGAATTTTATCTGATCTTGTATTAATTTGTTTTTAATATACTTTATATGACATTATTTTATTCTACTTTGTAATTCTATTACTGGGTTAATAGATGAATTGAACTAAAAAGGATTCTGAATGCCTCTAGAAAGTCTTCTAGATCTGTAACATTTTTTTACTTCCAGGAATATAAACTTCCTTGATTTGACTAGGTTTTAATAATGTTTTTCATTTTATTCACTAGTTTATGTTGACTTTTAGGGTTCAGAGAATAGGAAGTCATCTTAATCTTTAGTAAATTATTCATGGTCTCATGATGTAATACCTCCAAATATTTTTTATTTATCTCATCAAATTGTTCCTCTGTTTTTTTTCACCTTTTTGAATATCAAGTTTAAGCTTATCTTCTTTCACATGTAATTTGGTTCTTTATCCTATTTGTTTCTTATTTATATACCAACATATACTTTTACCATATAAATATGATATTAGAGAATCCCAAACATAAATCTCAGACATATCTTCAGTTAAATTTATATTTATAAAAGATTGAATTTCATTAATAAACAATTCCTTAAATTATTTTAGATTGGTTATATATGATGGAATTCTGTGGATAGAAATATTATTCTTAGCATTTATCATCACTTCAAAGGTAATGGAGCTATGGTCAAATAAAAAAAAACATGAGACAACTTTGACTTTGTCTAGCTTTGTTATTGCATCACTTGAAATATAATCTAGCTATCATAGATTGTGTACCATGTATATGTGAAAAATGTGTAAAAATAATGAAAAATGAATTCACTTCTGAAAATGCATTTATATCTATAATATGGAACATATAAATGAAATCTGTTAATGCTTTAGATGATGCTGGCTTCCTACATGTATTTGTTGTATTAGTATTGCTATCATTTAAAATTCAATTAAAATCACCAGCTACTATAATCCTCCCTTTAGACCACTGCATAATCTCTTCAAATTGGTGTTTGATTACTTTAAGTCCTATTTCAGGAATCCAATAAAAATTAAAGTATGTAATCTCCCATTCATTTCCAAAGTTAACAAACAAACCATGTCAGATTTATCACTGTATGTATTTAATATTTTAGGCATTGAAAAAGTATTTTTCCATAGGACTGCCATGCCTCTTTTCTTTTGTTTAAAAAGTTTAAAACTAACAAGAACAGAATAATTATTTGAATTAAGTTTATTCATATATTCTATTAAATGTGTTTCTTGTAAGAAAATGGCTTATGTATTAAACATCCTTAAGTATTTATTTAGACTACCCCTCTTACAACTGTTATGCAAACCATTTACATTGGTAAAAATTCACTTCATATATGATGCATCAGTAGAGGTATAGTTAGTCATGTAGTCTCAAAAAAAATGCATCACTTAATTTAAACATAAGTAATTTATGGATATGGCTGAATATAATTTTCTTTGGTTATCAGTTGAACTTAAACTTTTAATAATAGTAAAAAGTAAGTTATTAATTATAAAATAAAATGTTAAACATTGAAATGAATAATAACTCACACAAATATTGGGGTATAACACCCTTTATTTGAATAGCATCTCTATTCAAATGCATCCTCTAACATCTCTACTTGAAACAAAACCCGTCTGTATCTATTTGAAAGTTAAGGCCATGTAAAAGGTTGCTTATTTAATTTTAATAATGAATTTTAGATACTACTTATTATTTTATAGTTATGATTCATAAACAAAAGAATAAATTAACAATTTACTCTATCTGCATTTATTACCTATGTTAATGCAATCCTAAAATTCAAGATTTATTATGTGTTAGTTAATCATTAAATGTCATGTATGTAATTTATCATTTTCTACACTAAAATAGAACATGTACCTTCCCTGTATTCATCTCCCTCTCCACCTCCCAATCCCACATATACAAAACATGTACAAGACTTCAATTTTTAACATTCGTATCAAAATAAAATAAAACACTCTGTTATTACTTTCATCAGTCAAATATTTTTTTTTTTCATTTCTCTATTTCGGTCTTATGACAAATTCAAACTTATAACAGAAACATTTGTTATTCAACCATATATTAGATTTTCTATGTACAATAAGTCAAAACAACAAATTTCATGTAGTTTAAATTTCACAAATCATTTACTAATTAGTCAGTATATATAGTTTCATTGATTGATATAATAGGTTAATCCTATACAAATCATTAATTCCGTTTTAAGATTTTAAAATCACTATTAAGTTAAATAATGTAAAAGAATGAGTAACATAATATTTGAATACATCATAACTAATTAGTGGCACTGGCTCATGAAAAAAATACAATGTTAATATGAAAAAAACAGCATTTAGACTATGGGGTCATTTTAATAAAGCCTACATTTTTTTCGTGTAGGCATCTCACTGTGATGCTTACACATATGTGAACATATTAAGACTCAATAAGCACTGCTGAGCAGCACACATGCACACTCAAGCATGGAAAATTCAGTGGCATACAAATTGCCCCATAAGCAGGTGAATCAAATGCAAATGAGGCAGGTAGAGCAATCCAACATGCAGAAAGACATCTGTTCAGAACCCATGTCAGTGTCCATAGTGTATGCAGAAAAATTATATGTACAGGAATCTAGACAGACAAAATGGGGTTTAAAACTGTACAAATGTGGACATAAATCCTCTGAAAATGTAAGACCACAAATATATATGAGCAAAACTGTCTGCATGTCCGAAAGATTAAAGGTGATTTTTAATAATCTTGGCATGTTTGCACTACATGCTACAGTGCACAAACATGCTTAATAGAAAAATAAAAAAAAAAAGAAAATAGGGGAAAAATAATTTTATAATATGTGACAGAAATGTATTATAGGACTTTGGGTGAGGACCCCTACAGTGGTGCACTGCCTCTTTTGCTAAGATTATAGGGCTATGAAGCATGCAGCTTCTAGGCTGTCAGCATGGATAAGTATGAAAATGAGGTGAAGTTACTGAAGAGCAGAAAGGAATAAGCGTGTCCACATATCCCCTTCATGTAGGGTCTTAAAACGTGTTGATGTTTGCACAGGATGTGGCTAACATCAGGGAGTGTGTTCTCCCACTTCTAAGCTCTTTTAAGCTCAGGTGAGTGTGTTTCTGAGGTGCGCCACCAGGCTGAGGGTGTTCTTAAAACTGGATGTATTCAGTTAAAGATACTGACCTTTGTATAAGTTATGCTGCATGGCATGGCATATTGTGCACTGAAATAGGGCCATTAAATGATTTTAATTATATTGTAGGAAGGTGGAATGTATCATAGTTAGCCAATCACACATCCTGCACCTACATTAAGCATACACCCTACATTCTAATTTTCCTCCAATACTGTGGACCATTGGAGTACAGACTAGGGAATTTTAACTGAGATAATGATAGGGGCTGCTGCAGGTCTGCTACATCTGTATGTGCTAAATGATGAAGTCAATGCTGCTGGTGGTGCTGGCAATAAGCCTAGACAGAGAAGAAGAGTGTTCAGGCCCAGGGTAACCTTCCAGGAACTACATGAGCTAGAGATTGTAGAGTGCTACAGGGTGGATAGAGACATAGTGCAAGAACTCACTGAGCTCTTCCACCCTCAACTCAGACCCAGAGCCAACAGAAGGGAACCCATCCCAGTGGAAACAAAGGTATGTGTAGCCCTTAAGATACTAGCTACATGTACTTTCTAAAGTTCACAGGCATCTGCATCCAGTATATCCACCAATTTCTGGATGCCATGCTGCCACATGCTAGTGAGCACATATCTTTTCACCTCACCGCTGAGGCAAATGCCAGCAATATGCAACACCTCTACCATGTAGCACACTATTCTGAATTACTGGGTGCCCTAGATTGCACTCCTGTACACATCAAGGCACCACTCTGTGAACAGGGTAGAATCCACATCAACTGCAAGGGGTACCACTCCATTGACTGCTAGGTTGTGTGCAATGCCCAGGAAATTATCCTGAATGTGTGTGCTGGCAGTTGTCATGACTCCCATATCTGGCATGCATCACAGCTGTACCAGATGTTTGCTAGAGGGGACATCACCCATGGCCATTTACTGGGGGATTCTGGCTATGCCCTAGAACCATTGATGATGACACTCATCAGAAATGCACACACCTATGGAAGAATACCATAATCAGGCACATGCACAAACTAGGAACATCATAGAGCATGTTTTTGGGCTTCTGAAGTCATGGTTCCAGTGCCTTCATATAAGGTGGAGCTCCAGCCACATGTGCACATACGTTCACAGTATGAGCTATGCTACAGAATCTGATCCTGCAAAACAGCTTCAGTGGGATCAGCTAAGGGAAGGGATACACAGCCTCCCACCAGTGCTTAGGTCGCCACAGCCACAGTCACAGGAGGACATGGAGGAAGAACCCCCCTGCTGATGTCCCTGTAGGCAGATGTAGGTGTGCTCAGTACAGCCTTGCTTTGGCAAAGAGACAACACATAGCACATTTACTGACAATCTAGGGACCGAGGGACTGATACCTAACTCCTACTCACAAACGTGTATTAAACGTGATGCCAGGCAACCCACACAACCTGTACCTATCCATGTATTGGCTGTGCACTGCTTGCATCAGGCAGAGTCAGCCATGAACTACAGTTCTCTCAACTGCTGCATTCACAAGGTATATCTCTAACCTACACAGTACTTGTAAGGATTAGTAGGGTATGGTATGGTATGGTATGTATCGATCTGCTGCATTTTTGCAGTAATTTTAGAGGGCTATTTGGACAGAAGAAACATCCACATCGGAGTACAGATACCCAGTCCATTATCATGTGTCCTTTAATAGTCACTAGGCCTCATGCATGGAATATTCACTATATCAGTCAGGGGAAATGTTAAACAGAAGAGTTGCATATTTGGATTACTGTGTATCCCCTTAGAACGTGTGGTATTGTTCCCACACCCCCAACACAGCAGTGTTCTCATATAACTGCTGTTACAGTAACTCATCAATGGTTTATCAGCAGTCAAGGCAATCTCATGGCAGCAACATAGAAATCGATCATACATTGTATGTCTCAACGCACAAATAACAATGTACATATTCATGCTGTTGATTGTGTGATAAATGGCTACTCTCTGGCAGCTTGTGTGGCTCAGTGGACTAGTGAAGTTAGCATAGTGTTGATGGTTCTAATCTGGAAGTATCCACATATTTTGGATGTGAAATATTATTATGCCATTTTATTTTTTTTTACAGAATGTCAATCTGTGTGTGGTGTTAACATTGTTAA
Organism: Protopterus annectens; assembly: GCF_019279795.1. NCBI lineage: Eukaryota > Metazoa > Chordata > Ceratodontiformes > Protopteridae > Protopterus > Protopterus annectens. The sequence continues at coordinate 946,523,819 of NC_056730.1, forward strand.
TCTCTGTCACATATTAATTACATCAGACAGCTGAAGAATGCCATGGACAGTTTGAGTGGAGTGCAGTACTGCAGACACAGGGACAGAGGTCATTGTCTGTGACACACAAAATCCTGGACTGGGGTACAGGTAGGTGTGGCCTGGAGTCAGTTTATAAGTACTGACAATCCCACTTGGCAGACTTCTCAGCTGTCCCTGATCTTCAGGGACATCCCTGATATATAGAATTGATTGTAGGTCTGTGCCTCTTAATCCCTCTTAAAACTGGTGACTGCTGCAGAAAAGGTGGTGAGATGCCCTTAATAAATAATGATAGTAATCCAGAGTTATAGCCGGTTTATGTCAGAATATCTGTATTACTTCACATTCTCTTAATCTGCAAATGTTTCAAGCTAATAGTTCAAATATTTAAAAAAATTCCCTGATTGTCCCAGATTATTTGAGGATTTGTCCCTGAGTCTGTTGAGATTTGTCTCTGATTGGTTGAGAGCTTTGCCAATCGGCATTGTCATACACTTAGTTAAACAGAGCTCAATTCTATTATTAACCTCTGTCACATATTAATTACATCAGACAGCTGAAGAATGTCATGGACAATTTGAGTGGAGTGCAGTACTGCAGACACAGGGACAGAGGTCATTGTCTGTGACACATAAATTCCTGCACTGGAGTACAGGTAGGTGTGGCCTGATGTCAGTTTATAAGTACTGACAATCCCACTGGGCATTGTCATACACTTAAACAGAGCTCTGTTCTGTTGCCCCTTGCCCAAATGACCTGTTATGTATAGATAAGTCTATACATACATACATATATGTATATGTCTGTCACTATCTCTCTCCCATAGATAGTATATCTATCTCTATGTATTTACAAATAGTGATATACCTATATATATATATATATATATATATATATATAAAAACACATACATCTTAGGTCTCTCCCCATATATCTGTGTAACACATATATACATCATACACACACACCTACATTTCTATATACATCTAGTGTAATGACAGATTTAAGCTGTGGCATGTGTGATACATACTGTTATCTATAGCTGTGACACCAGGGAAATACTGCCAGTCCAGCTATCTGGAATTTTGTGAATAATTATATGTCACTTGAAATATTAATATGATTTATATAGAAATGTGACAAAAGAAAATACTGTCAGCCTAGCTATCTGGAATTTTGCAAATAATCATCTGTCATTTGTGAATAGTAATACAATTCATATGTTTGTCTTACAAATGTAAGAGAATTATATGTTATGTGTAAACTACTGGTGCAGAAGTGTGCGAACTGTATGTTATGTACTAAGCTTCAAGAATGTGTCCACAGTGTACTCCACTGGAAAAGAACAGAAATGTATATAAACTATCTACATGTGCAAATGTATGTTTTAATAGTAGAATCTGGAACATACAGAGTTAACTTGCAAAACTTCAAGAAAATAACTTGAAAAGTAAAGTGTTTTACAATTGTGTTAAATCTGAATAAGCAGACACGATGTCTAGAGCTAGAGGTTTTCCTATTGTCTTGAACCAGAAATAATTAGTAGGTTTCAAATGTAAAAGTGTTTAATTATTTCACGACTTCCATGTACTGCAAACTACTGAGAGATATATTCTCACACAGAGATGTTAAAAAATATGTTAGTTTCTGTATAGCCTGGGAACTGAAGGCAGCTGACAAAGACTGATGTCATCCGGCTAACCAAGCAGTAATATGCATTATTATTTTAAGAACCCTCTCAAAGGGAAAGTCTGTGCATATTGTATCTTGTCTTGGATCTAGAAACATCCATTCAGCACTTCTCATCTGCATTTACCTTGCTCGATAAGTGAGTATAGGGTACATAGATATAGATAGGAATATAGTAAAGATTAGTTTAGATATGTTCTGTATTTATTTAAGGCTGCCCTGCAATGTTTTGAAATATTTCCTGTGATTTATTATTAAATATATTTACACCTTTTAATTGTAGCCAGTTTGTTTAGAGATATTTAAGCTCTTACAGTACTTACATATGTATTTGGTGACACTGTATAGGCCACACCAATAGCCTTAGTCTTGGTCGCACTTACCATTTGGATATTGGTAACAGTACACAGTAGGATTGGACACCCTTTGGTAAGGGCCTTACTGTAGCTGATAAGTAGGGGTGGCTAGTGACAGCTGGTACTACCTTATAGTTTGGGCAGAAGGGGGCATAGGTAGTAAACCTGTGCCAGCCTTTCCCAGGTGTGTGTGTGTGTGTGTGTGTGTGTGTGTGTGTGTGTGTGTGTGTGTGTGTGTGTGTGTATATGTGTGTGAATGTGTTTGTATATCAATCAAATCTCAAAGTGCGTGTGTCAGCTACTTGGGCAGAGACAAGAAGTACTGGTTGGCAGAGAGCGTGCTGGAGGTCATAGTTTGGCCACTCAGCTGACATCATAACCCTATAGCTGTGCCAGTAGGGAGTCTTATTGGGGATCTGGAGAAAGCGGGAGAAACCAGCCCCTGACTAACTGTGATCTCTGTGTGCTCCTAAGGGGAAAGTGTACTTTATTGTGTGTACTTGTCATCCTCCCAATGTGTACATCCCTCACTGGTGCTAGTGGTAAGGATTGTGGCTCCTTGATTACTGGGCTAGTGCAGGGGTATCACAAATGTGTTGGACTAGATAGGTGGGTGTTCTAATCTTGCTCCAGCCTACTCAATATGTGCGTGCATCTCTGTACGAGATAAATATGATCACCTCAGTAACTTAGAAAGTGATATGGTTATGCAGTATTTTGGTTGCAGCAGGTGATGTGGGCCTCCAAATGCCTGATCATAACTAGGACTGCTGATGTCATCAGGCATAAGATGTTGTAAAGAGAGAGTAATAGCAGACTTGAGGTCGGCATAAGATTGTTGTAAGGTTTCCCAAATGTCAGTGTCCATAGTATATGTGCAAAAGGTCTTTTGGTATTATGGTTCTGCACAGACAAACTGTAGGAATGTGGACATAAATCCATTGAAAATGTAAGACCACATATACATATGACCAAAACTGTCTGAATGTGAGAAAGATTAAAGGTGATAAGTTAAAGTAATATTTTTTAATAATCTTGGCATGTTTGCACTACAATAATTCACAGTACTCAAACAAAAACAAAATAGGGGGTACAATTTTATAATATGTGACAGAAATGTATTATAGGACTTTGGGTGAGGTCCCCTACAGTGGTGCATTGCTGCTGTTGCTAAGATGATAGGGCTATGAAGCATGCAGCTTCTAGGCTGTCAGCATGGATAAGTATGCAAATGAGGTGAAGTTACTGAATAGCAGAAAGGAATAAGCATATCCACATATCCCCTTCATGTAAGGTCTTAAAATATGTTTATGTTTATACAGGATGTGGCTGACATCAGGGGGTGGGTTCTCCCACTTCTAAGCTCTTTTAAGCTCAGTTGAATGTGTTTGTGTGGTGCACCACCAGGCTGAGTGTGTTCTTAAAACTGGATGTATTCAGTTAGAAATCTTTGACTCCGGTATGTTTCTTGGTGCTGTAATGGCATGGCACATTGTGCACTGAAATAGGGCCATTAAAGGATGTTAATTATATTGTAGGAAGGTGGAATGCATCATAGTTAGCCAATCACACATCCTGCACCAACAGCAGAGCTGTATAAAGTATGTATACACCCTACATTCTGATTTTCCTCCAATACCGTGGACCATTGGAGTACAGACTAGGGAATTTAACTGAGATAATGCTAGGGGCTGTTGCAGGTCTGCTACATCTGTATGTGCTAGATGCTGCAGTCAATGCTGCTGGTGTTACGATAATGAAATTCGGTGCAGAGAAGAAGAGTGTTCAAGCCAAGGGTAACCTTCCAGGAACTAAATGAGCTGGAGATTGTAAGAGTGTTATAAGTTGGATAGAGACATAGTACAAAAACTCACTGAGCTGTGCCACCCTCAACTCAGACCCAGAGCCAACAGAAGGGAACCCATCCCAGTGGAAACAAAGGTATGTGTAACCCTTAGGATACTAGCTGCACTTACTTTCCAAAGTTCACAGGCATCTGCATCCAGGATATACACCAGTTCCTGGATGCCATGCTGCCACATGCCAGTGAGCACATATCTTTTCCCCTCACCGCTGAGGCAAAGGCCAGCAATATCCAACACCTCTACCATGTAGCACACTACCCTGAAGTACTGGGTGCCCTAAATTGCACTCCTGTACACATCAAGGCACCAGCTGGTTAACGGTAGAATCTACGTCAACTGCAAGGGGTACAACTCCATCAACTGCCAGGTTGTGTGCAATGCCCAGGGAATTATCCTGAATGTGTGTGCTGACAGCCCTAACAGTTATCATGACTTCTATATCAGGCATGAATCACAGCTGTACCAGATGTTTGCTAGAGGGACAGCCCCCATAGCCATTTACTGGGGGATTCCGGCTATGCAAAGAAACAATCTCCAACCACAGTTCCAAATCCCTTCTATTCTGAGCACAAAAATATCCAAGAAAACAAATAGAATAAGAAAAACTCACTTTAATAAAACAAAGCTTTCGGGAATGTCCCTTCTTCAGTGTTGATCAAATGCACTTAAATTTAAATACACACATATATATATATATATATATATATATATATATATATATATATATATATATATATATATATATATACATACACAATAAAACAAAGGGACACAGACTTGTCATCCTATAAAAACACTCTATAAAAACAAATTAATTAATTAATTGATTGCTATATTTCCATTAAAAGTATATGTTTCCACTAAAAATTATTTTCAGATAGGATATATATATATATATATATATATATATATATATATATATATATATATATATATTTACATATTAGGATACCATAAATATTCCTCTAAAGAAAATAGATTTTTGCCAGAAAACAAATCCAGACTCTGCTACACTTTTGCTGTGAAGGAAAGGTTAGTTTGCTTTTATTTTTTGTATTACTGTATTGCTTTCTCTATTTTGAATCACTGTAGTTTGTTTTCTTTTACCTTGTATTTTGCTTGCATTCTGTTTTAACAGCATATTAAAACTAAAAGAGACCAAGCTCTCTGTTCTGAGTCAGGGTAATGGGGCAGTTAATTAGATATTCTCAATCAGAATCATGGTGGTGTTCTGTGGGCTGGGCCGAAATAAGAACTGATTAATTAAGGACTCATTTCCATAAGACAGAAGAGGTCACTTAAGGTTAATCACTTGTTAACAGAGAGGGGGTGGAGCTAGAACTAAAATTTCACATTTGAGGAAAGCTAAAACATTTTCAGAGCTTCACCAGAAAACCATCCAGACTCTGCTACACTTTTGCTGTGAAGGAAAGGTTACGTTTTGCTTTTATTTTTTGCATTACTGTATTGCCTTTCTATATTTTGAATACTGTAGTTTGTTTTCTTTACCTTGTATTTTGCTTGCATTCTGTTTTAACATGGCATATTAAAACTTCAAAAGAGACCACAGCTCTCTCTGTTTCTGAGTCAGGGCAGAAATAAGAACTGATTAATTAAGGACTCATTCATAAGACAGAAGAGGTCACTTAAGGTTAATCACTTGTTAACAGAGGGGGTGGAGCTAGGAACTAAAATTTCTATTTAAGTGAGTAAACCAAAACATTTCAGAGCTTTACCAGAAAGGCTCATCCAGACTCTGCTTACACTTTGCTGTGAAGGAGAAGGTTAGTTTTGCTTTATTTTTTGTATTACTGTATTGCCTTTCTATATTTCCTTTGAATACTGTAGTTTGTTTTTCTTTACCTTTGTATTTTGCTTGCATTCTGTTTTTAACAGCATATTAAAACTTCAAAAGACACCACAGCTCTCTCTGTTCCTGAGTCAGGCAGAAATAAGAAACCTGATTAATTAAGGGACTCATTCATAAGACAGAAGAGGTCCACTTAAGTTTAATCACTTTGTTAACAGAGGGGTGGAGCTAGGAACTAAAATTTCTGACATTTAAGGAGTAAACTAAAAACATTTCAGTAGCTTTACCAGAAGGCTCCATCCAGACTCTGCTACACTCTTTGCTGTGAAGGTTAGTTTGCTTTTATTTTTTATTACTGTATTGCCTTTCTCTATATCTTCCTTTTGAATACTGTAGTTTGTTTTCTTTACCTTGTATTTTGCTTGCATTCTGTTTTTAACAGCATGGTTAAAACTTCAAAAGACACCACAGCCTCTCTGTTCTGAGTCAGGCAGAGGCCATAGAACTCTGATTAATTTCAAGGACTCCATTCATAAGACAGAAGAGGTCACTTAAAGTTTAATCACTCTGTTCAACAGAGGGGGTGGAGCTAGGTACTAAAATTACTATTTAAGGGAGTAAACTAAAACATTTCAAGAGCTTTACCAGAAAGGCTCATCCAGACTCTTAAGCTACACTTTTGCTGTGAAGGAAAAGGTTAGTTTGCTTTTTATTTTTGTATTACTGTATTGCCTTTCCTATATTTTTGAATACTGTAGTTTGTTTTCTTTTTACCTTGTATTTTTGCTTGCATTCGCATTTTAACAGCATATTAAAACTTCAAAAGACCACAGCTCTCTCTGTTCCTGGCTTTATGTTTATGGTCTGTGTACTGTGGTTTTATGTGAGTAATCACAAAATCATCATTTTGAAATCCGCCCTTTCAATTATTTAAAATTTATTGGCCATCCTACAGTATTTCATAGTGCAAAATACAAAGTGACCACCCTTTCAATCCATCTTGCTGTTTTTAAAAATAGTAACACTCCACTAAGCCTTAACATTTTAAACAGGTAAACTCAAGTTACCTACTTTCACCTCTAATTTCTCCTGGTGCACTGCAGGTGCCATTCTTTTCAATCTTACCTTTAAGCATCCTGTGACTGGCACTTTCTCCTGTACCTGCTGGAAACATAGGAAGCCTTAAACTCATAAAAACACTGAACTCCTTCTTAACAGGAGAGAAATTAATAGTAGGCACTAAACAGCCTATAGTACAGAATTACCTTGCTTAGAAACAGCTCCTATACTTTACAAAAGAAAAAGCTAAAACCAGGCATGTCCAGGGTCAGCTCGGGTGATTTCTCCCTGTCCACCTGGTGGATGGGCATGCTACAGGGCAATGCAACAGAATTGCCTCATGTACCTGAACAACCCTCCTCCTACCACCCAACACTACACCCTGTGAGAGATGCACTTACATAGCCAAAATGGAAGCAAAGCTCTCTCCACCCAAGACCAGTGCTAAACAGTCCAAGGGGGAGAAGATTAACACCCACACTACAGCTCAAAGCAACCTTAGCCTTCTAAACCCTTTCCAACACCCACATATAGCAACACTAAATCCCACATGCAGGGCCCTTAACTGTAACCTGCCCAAGCAACAAAGACCTCTAGGCTGAAGCATAAACCAAACACCAATCACAACCAATGTGTCCCGCATAGTTCACAACACCAGTGTGCCACCAACCAACAGCCCCTAAGGCAGAGACAATGTACCTAACACTTTGGTCATAGGTGACTCTGGACATACTGATGTCCCTCTCACCAAGGTTGAATAAGGAGAAAATTACAGTCAGCTGCCTGGCCAGTTGCCAGGATCCATCACATAATTGCATGCACTCAAGGTCACTCCACAACAAATTTACAAAATATGACTCTGTCATTGTCCATGTTGAGTGAATGACTTGAAATGTACCTCCTGGACTACATGAAAAGAGACATGGAAGAGCTCTTAGGATCATGTGGCCCAGGCAGGAGAATATGACCCCTAGCCCTGAGTAGCATCCTGCGCTTCACCCAAGGGCCGACTACCACAATATAGGGATAAAAGAATGATTGACTTCAACAATTGCTATTTCAGCTACGAGGGTGTCATTCAAGGGGGATACAGTATCTGTCTGCCTGGGGATGACATGATTGACAGACCGATGCTTTGCGCCAGAGATGGTCTGCACCTGTTCACCCTGGGATTCAGGTTACAGCTAAGGCTCTTACCACCCTATAGATTGCCCTTTTGACAAACTTCAAGGTCAGGCTCCTACCGTAGCAACAAACATGCAAATCTGAAGTTAAATGCTACTCAATGCTAGAAGTCTAAACCTCAAAATGCACTCTCTCGGGGCACTCCCTAAAAATGGAGAACATCGATATCTGTGCAGTAACTGAGAACCCTGGTTCAAGGAACCGAGAGCACCTGCAATACCAATTACAACTCTTCACCACTTTTGACCGCAAACCGGACCAAAACACTAAAGGTGGAGGGAGTGTCAATATTCACCAAGGATATTCACACCACCAGGCTGTGGTTAGCCAACACAGTAATGTCTGAAATTCTCCAAGGTGCAGCTAACACTAGGTAATGCTGCAATCCAAATTGGCTTGTGCAGATCCCCTACATACCCCAAGATTCTCACTACACCTTTCTAAACATACTGGAAAATATTAAGATGGAACCAAACCTAATGCTGGGTGATTTTAACTACCCTGCCATTAACTTTGGGAAAACTTCTCATGTCCCAACGCAACTGCGCAACAGTTCTTGGAATTCACTTAAATTCCAGCCCTGGATCAACTAATCCAATTCAGAACTCCAATATCTAGACCCTGTGGTCATTACAAAATGGAATCAATGCTCCATACCTATGGTCACCCCTCGTTAGTCAGGTCTGACCATAAGCTAATCATATAGCATCCCATCCACCCCACCCCCAGTGAAACCACCATAAAACTTCTCAAAGCCAACACCATGCTACTCAAATCAGAAGTGACAAACTTCGCTGACACCCAATGCAGGCGGAACTGAAAGTTCAACTGCTGAATCCTACTAAAGGCGCTGTGAGCATCCACTCATGCATGGTGTGCCATCCCAAATAGAACCAAAATGCTCTCATCCAAAAAATGGAAGCCAATCTGGTGGTCCCCTGCCATAAACAAACTTTACAACAAAAGGAAGAAACTTTTGCAGAAGGAAAATCAGGGATGCAAAAACTCCTTACTAGCCTCAGTAGGAAACTGAGATGCCTCATAAAATCCTCAAAGCTAGTTACGAAAATAAAGAGTGCCAAGATTCCAAAGACAACCACAAAGCATTCTATAACTATGTCAAAATCTAAATGGCGATGCTCCAGATCTGCTCTGAGCTGGAAACGGAATGGCATTAAATATACTGATCCGAGAAGGGACCGTATCCTGGCAGATCTATTCAGTCTTAACTTCACCCCTCTCACCCTAAATGGCCCATCTTAATACCAGATTGCCAAATTCCCGAGTAATATGACCCACACAGGTACAAAAGCACTCCTAAAAGCCAAGAATACAGCATCCATGGGACCGAGATGACATCGGGCTGTGTACTACATGAACTACAATATGAACTGGCACCTCACTAAGTGTTATGTTTAATCATGGCTCTCAGGTTTTACGTTGCCCACTGAGTGGCGCCAGAGCTACAGTTATCCCAATCCACAGAGGGGGATCCACTTTGTATCCCGAAACTACCGTCCCATCAGTCTGACAAACCTTATCTGCAAGACCATGGGCGTATTATCATGGAACTTATAAACATAGACATTGGCAACCTTCAAACACTGGACCACCCAGTTTGGGTTTTGTGAAGGGCGATCTTGTCTCCGAACCTGATTGACTTCTTTGAATCAGTCTCCAGAATACGGACAAGGGTAAGGTGGTCACAGCCTATGGAACCTTGCCAAGGCCTTTGACCGACACCATCCCCACTCTGGAATTATAAGATAAACTTACTAAGTTGGGCAGTAGCCACCTATATAATCACTTAATGGGTTGCTAAATGGCTTACTGATGAACCCACACTGTAAAGTAGCCGACTCAAATCAACTCCAGACAAGTGACAAATTAGGTACCTTAGAGGTTCAGTCTGGGCCACTCTTGTTTAGCATCTATCTCTGAAGTACAGGTCAACACTAAGGGACTCTGGCTAACAAAGAGTTTGCAGATGACTGCAAACTGGGAGCCGATATTGAATCCCAAATGATGTGGATACTCTACAAAGACATACAGAAACAGATGCTTGGTGCCAGAGCCATGGGCTCAAGCTCAATACCAAGAAATGTATTGTTATCCCCTTTGGGAAAAAACATGTATCCATGATTACAAAGTGCATAACAGAACAAATGATAAGAGGCTTAGGGACACAGTGGAAGGCTCCTTCAAACCCATGCCACCATAGTGTATGCAGAAAAATTATATGTACAGGAATCTAGACAGACAAAATGGGGTTTAAAACTGTACAAATGTGGACATAAATCCTCTGAAAATGTAAGACCACAAATATATATGAGCAAAACTGTCTGCATGTCCGAAAGATTAAAGGTGATTTTTAATAATCTTGGCATGTTTCACTACAGAACACAGGCCAAACATGATTAATAGAAAAATAAAAAAAAAGAAAATAGGGGAAAAAAAAGAATTTTATAATGTGTGACAGAAATGTATTATAGGACTTTGGGTGAGGACCCCTACAGTGGTGCACTGCCTCTTTTGCTAAGATTATAGGGCTATGAAGCATGCAGCTTCTAGGCTGTCAGCATGGATAAGTATGAAAATGAGGTGAAGTTACTGAAGAGCAGAAAGGAATAAGCGTGTCCACATATCCCCTTCATGTAGGGTCTTAAAACGTGTTGATGTTTGCACAGGATGTGGCTAACATCAGGGAGTGTGTTCTCCCACTTCTAAGCTCTTTTAAGCTCAGGTGAGTGTGTTTCTGAGGTGCGCCACCAGGCTGAGGGTGTTCTTAAAACTGGATGTATTCAGTTAAAGATACTGACCTTTGTATAAGTTATGCTGCATGGCATGGCATATTGTGCACTGAAATAGGGCCATTAAATGATTTTAATTATATTGTAGGAAGGTGGAATATCATAATTCCATATCACACATCCTGCACCTACATTAAGCATACACCCTACATTCTGATTTTCCTCCAATACTGTGGACCATTGGAGTACAGACTAGGGAATTTAACTGAGATAATGCTAGGGGCTGTTGCAGGTCTGCTACATCTGTATGTGCTAGATGCTGCAGTCAATGCTGCTGGTGTTGCTGACAATAGGCCCAGGCAGAGAAGAAGAGTGTTCAAGCCAAGGGTAACCTTCCAGGAACTAAATGAGCTGGAGATTGTAGATGGGTGAAGGTTGATGCAAAAAACAGTCACTGAGCTCTTCCACCCTCAACTCAGACCCAGAGCCAACAGAAGGGAACCCATCCCAGTGGAAACAAAGGTATGTGTAGCCCTTAAGATACTAGCTACATGTACTTTCTAAAGTTCACAGGCATCTGCATCCAGTATATCCACCAATTTCTGGATGCCATGCTGCCACATGCTAGTGAGCACATATCTTTTCACCTCACCGCTGAGGCAAATGCCAGCAATATGCAACACCTCTACCATGTAGCACACTATTCTGAATTACTGGGTGCCCTAGATTGCACTCCTGTACACATCAAGGCACCACTCTGTGAACAGGGTAGAATCCACATCAACTGCAAGGGGTACCACTCCATTGACTGCTAGGTTGTGTGCAATGCCCAGGAAATTATCCTGAATGTGTGTGCTGGCAGTTGTCATGACTCCCATATCTGGCATGCATCACAGCTGTACCAGATGTTTGCTAGAGGGGACATCACCCATGGCCATTTACTGGGGGATTCTGGCTATGCCCTGGAACCATTAATGATGACACTCATCAGAAATGCACACACCCATGGAAGAACACCATAATCAGGCACATGCCCAAATTAGGAACATCATAGAGCATGTTTTTGGGCTTCTGTGGGCACGGTTCTAGTGCCTTGATATATCTGGTGGTGCTCAAGTCACATGTGCACATATGTTCACAATATGTGCTATGCTACAGAATCTGATCCTGCAAAACAGCTTCAGGGGATCAGCAAGGGAAGGGATACACAGCCCTCCAGGTCTGGCCCACAGCCACATTCACAGGAGGAGTCAGATGAAGAACCCCCCCTGCTGATGTCCCTGTAGGCAGATGTAGGTGTGCTCAGTACAGCCTTGCTTTGGCAAAGAGACAACACATAGCACATTCACTGACAACTTAGGGACCTGGGGACTGACACCTAACTCCTACTCACAAACATATATTAAACTTGATGCCAGGCAACCCACACAACCTGTATCTATCCATCTATTGGCTGTGCACTGCTTGCATCAGACAGAGTGAGCCATGAACTACAGTTCTCTCAACTGCTGCATTCTCAGGGTAAGTCTCTAACCTACACAGTACTTGTAAGGATTAGTAGGATATGGTATGGTATGTCTGGATCTGCTCCATTTATGCAGTAATTATAGAGGGTTATTTGGACAGACGTAACATCCACATCGGACTACAGATAGCCAGTACAGTATCATGTGTCCTTTAATAGTTACTAGGCCTCACGCATGGAATATTCACTATATCAGTCAAGGGAGATGTTAAACAACGGAGTTGCATATTTGGATTACTATGTATCCCCTTAGAACATACGGTATTGTTCCCACACCCCCACTGCAGCAGTGTTCTCATATAACTGCTGTAACAGTAACTCATCAATGGTTTATCAGCAGTTAAGGCAAGCACAGGGCAGTAACACATAAATTGATCATACATTGTATGTCTCAACATACAAATAACAATGTACATATTCATGCTGTTGACTGTGTGATAAATGACTACTCTCTGTCTGACAGCTTGTGTGGCTCAGTGGACTAGGGAAGTTAGCATGGTGTTGATGGCTCTAATCTGGAAGGATCCACATCTTTTTGATGTGAAGTATTATTATGCTGTTTTTTTACAGAATGTCAGTCTGTGTGTGGTGTTAAATCTCTGTCACATAATAATTACATCAGACAGCTGAAGAATGCTGTGGACAATTTGAGTGGAGTGCAGTACTGCAGACACAGGGCCAGAGGTCATTGCCTGTGATACACAAAATCCCGGACTGGCATGCAGGTAGGAGTCAGTTTATAAGTACTGACAATCCCACTTGGCAGACTTCTCAGCTGTCCCTGATCTTCAGGGACATCCCTGATATATAGAATTGATTGTAGGTCTGTGCCTCTTAATCCCTCTTAAAACTGGTGACTGCTGCAGAAAAGGTGGTGAGATGCCCTTAATAAATAATGATAGTAATCCAGAGTTATAGCCGGTTTATGTCAGAATATCTGTATTACATCCACTGAATCTGCAAATGTTTCAAGCTAATAGTTCAAATATTTAAAAATTCCTGATTGTCCCAGATTATTTGAGGATTTGTCCCTGAGTCTGTTGGTTCTCTGATTGGTTGAGAGCTTTGCCAATCGGCATTGTCATACACTTAGTTAAATAGAGCTCAATTCTATTATTCACCTCTGTCACATATAAATTACATCAGGCAGCTGAAGAATGTCATGGACAATTTGAGTGGAGTGCAGTACTGTAGACACAGGGACAGAGGTCATTGTCTGTGACACACAAAATCCTGGACTGGAGTACAGGTAGGTGTGGCCTGGAGTCAATTTATAAGTACTGACAATCCCACTGGGCATTGTCATACACTAAGTTAAACAGAGCTTAATTCTGTTGCACCTTGCCCAAAATTACCTGTTATGTATAGATATCTCTATACATGCATACATATATGTATACGTTTGTCACTATCTCTCTCTCCCATAGATACTATATCTATCTCTAAGCATATACAAATAGAGATATATCTATATATATATATATATATATATTATATATATAAAACACATACATCTTAGGTCTCTCCCCATATATCTGTGTAACATATATCACATAACACACACCTACATTTCTATATACATCTAGTGTAATGACAGATTTAAGCTGTGGCATGTGTGATACATACTGTTATCTATAGCTGTGACACCAGGGAAATACTGCCAGTCCAGCTATCTGGAATTTTGTGAATAATTATATGTCACTTGAAATATTAATATGATTTATATAGAAATGTGACAAAAGAAAATACTGTCAGCCTAGCTATCTGGAATTTTGCAAATAATCATCTGTCATTTGTGAATAGTAATACAATTCATATGTTTGTCTTACAAATGTAAGAGAATTAATGTTATGTGTAAACTACTGGTGCAGAAGTGTAACTGTATGTTATGTACTAAGCTTCAAGAATGTGTCCACAGTGTACTCCACTGGAAAAGAACAGAAATGTATATAAACTATCTACATGTGCAAATGTATGTTTTAATAGTAGAATCTGGAACATACAGAGTTAACTTGCAAAACTTCAAGAAAATAACTTGAAAAGTAAAGTGTTTTACAATTGTGTTAAATCTGAATAAGCAGACACGATGTCTAGAGCTAGAGGTTTTCCTATTGTCTTGAACCAGAAATAATTAGTAGGTTTCAAATGTAAAAGTGTTTAATTATTTCACGACTTCCATGTACTGCAAACTACTGAGAGATATATTCTCACACAGAGATGTTAAAAATATGTTAGTTTAACCTCTGTACAAAACTATGCCGTGAGGCATATTATTGTTAAACCTCTCAAAGGGAAAGTCTGTGCATATTGTATCTTGTCTTGGATCTAGAAACATCCATTCAGCACTTCTCATCTGCATTTACCTCACATATAGCAACAGTTGAGCAGGTGGTGTAGTGTATAATGTTGTCTACGCACACATGGACAGGGCACATTGTTCTTGCCCACAGGCTTGCCCATCCAAATGCAAACAGCAGCATATGGCCAAACTGGTAAGTGTAGCTGCATAGCTAGGATAAGTAGCAGTTATCTGACTGCTAGGTGACTAGATGCAGATAACAGTATGAAGCAATTTTACTCTGCATGCCACAGATGCTGTTCAACACAAGCCTAGTTTGTGTAATCCACAAGTAGATTGCCTGTAGTCTTATCAAAAACAGACATCGGCTTTGGTGAGTGTAGTAAATAATTTGATCTATAGTGTGTAAGAGTAATTATGTAGGGGTTCTAATCTCACTCTAGGTCACGTGTGTGTGTGTGTGTGTGTGTGTGTGTGTGTGTGTGTGTGTGTGTGTGTGTGTGTGTGTGTGTGTGTGTGTGCGTGGGCGTGTGCGTGTGCGTGTGTGCACGTATCCCCCCTGCAAAACAACTCAGAATCTATCATTGACTATTAAACTGAAATAGTTCTGCACTTTTTGACCCTGTAAGTTGCTGCCGGTTTTCAAACTGCCCTCTTCTACCAGGCCTGTTGATGTCACCGACCTTACGCCTACCAGCTGCCAGTATAATGATAGATTTAAGCCATGGCATGTGTGATACATACTGCTATCTATAGTTGGGACACCAGGGAAATACTGCCAGTCCAGCTATCTGGAATTTTGTGAATAATTATATGTCACTTGAAAATATCAATATAATTTATATAGAAATGTGACAAAAGAAAATACTGTCAGCCTAGCTATCTGGAATTTTGTAAATAATCATCTGTCATTTGTGAATAGTAATACGATTCATATGCTTGTCTTGCAAATGTAAGAGAACTATATGTTATGTGCATATTAAACTACTGGTGCAAAAGTGTGTGAACTGCATGTTATGTACTGAGCTTCAAGAATGTGCCCACAGTGTACCCTAATGGAAAAGAACATAAATGTATATAAACGATATACTTGTGCAAATGTATGTTTTAATAGTAGAATCTGGAACATACAGAGCTAACTTGCAAAACTTCAAGAAAATAAGTTGAAAAGTAAAGTGTTTTACAAATGTGTTAAATCTGAATAAGCAGACATGATATCTAGAGCTAGAGGTTTTCCTATTGTCTTGAAACAGAAATAATTACTAGGTTTCAAATGTAAACATGTTTATTTTACGACTTCCATGTTCTGCAAACTTCTGTGAGATATATACTTCTCACACAGAGATGTTAAAAATTATGTTAGTTTCTGTTAGCCTGGGAACTGAAGGCAGCTGACAAAAACTGATGTCATCCAGGCTAACCCAGCAGTAATGTGCATTATTAATTTAAGAACCCTCTCAGAGAGAAAGTCTGTGCATTTTGTATCTTGTCTTGGATCTAGAAACATCCATTCAGTACTTCTCATTTGCATTTACCTTGTTCTGTGAGTATAGGGTACAGTGATATCTCTTAGATATAGATAGGAATATAGTAAAGATTAGTTTAGATATGTTCTGCATTTATTTGAGTCTGTCCTGCAATGTTTTAAATACTTCCTGTGATTCTGAACTCTTTAGTTACTGTATTGATTGAGTATTGTCTTGTTCTTTTATTATTTATTACTAAATATATTTAAACATTTTAATTGTAGCCAGTTTGTTTAGAGATATTTAAGCTCTTACAGTACTTACATATGTATTTGGTGACACTGTATAGGCCACACCAATAGCCTTAGTTTTGGTCACACTTACCATTTGGATATTGGTAACATTACACAGTAGAATTGGACACCCTTTGCTAAGGGCCTTACTGTAGATGATAATTAAGGGTGGCTGGTGGCAGCTGGTACTACCTTATAGTCTGGTCAGAAGGGGGCATAGCTAGTAAACCTGTGCCAGCCTTTCCCAGGTGTGTGTGTGTGTGTGTGTGTGTGTGTGTGTGTGTGTGTGTGTGTGTGTGTGTGTGTGTGTGTATGCGTGCACATTTGTATATCAATCAAATCTCAAAGTGCATGTGTCAGCTACTTGGGCAGGGACAAGAAGCACTGGTTGGCAGAGAGCGTGCTGGGGGGTCTTAGCTTGGCCAATCAGCTGACATCTTAACCCTATAGCTGTGCCAGTGGGGAGTCTTATTGGGGATATGGAGAAAGAGGAAGAAAGCAGCTCCAGACTGACTGTGATCTCTGTGAGCTCTTAGGGAAAAGTTTACTTTACTTGTGTCCTTGTCATCCTCCCAATGTGTACATCCCTCACTGGTGCTAATGGTGAGGATTGAGGCTCCAAGATTACTGGGCCAGTGCAGGAGCATCACAATAATGTGTTCAACTAGATAGGTAGGGGTTCTTATCTTGCGCCAGCCTACTTAATATGCATGTGTGCGCATCTCTGTATGAGATAAATATGATCACCTCAGTAACTTAGAAAGTGGTATGGTTTTTCAGTATTTTGGTTGTAGCAGGTGATGTGGGACTCCAAATACCTGACTACAACTAGGACTGTTGATGTCATCAAGCATAAGATGTCCTAAAGAGAGAGTAATAGCAGACTTAAGGTGTCGCACATGCATCACATTTTGTGAGCTGTAATGTGTACTGTTAGATAGTTACGGTTTCTAATCTACATGCAGCCAACTTGCAGTGTGTGTGTGTGTGTGTGTGTGTGTGTGTGTGCTGTGCCATGTCCTGTAAACAGTAATTGAAAGTGGTGCTATCCTCACTGTAGCCAGGTTTGTGTGTGTGGCTATTACAACATTTTATATCAGCTTATGGAATCATAGGATCTTTGAACTTTAGTAGTATAATGGCCCTACATCCCTTGCAATCCTAGTCAAGTTTATACCCTTATTTACATGATAAGCACATATTGCCCCTGTCCATGAGGGACACAGGCAGAAGCCCTGTGGTGAAATGATGGTCACTCACCAAGCCATACAGATAACATCTGATGAGGTCCACTGAGGTGCTATGTTTGCCATTAGGCAGGATTCTGTTTCAAAGCTGTGTTAAAGTATTATAGATCTCTCCCACCAGCTTGTATTACTGAAGTCACATACCAGGTTAATGTCCTCAAAGTGAGTAATCCATGTACCATACCACCTACAGATATGCAGCATTTCCAATCATGCAGGGTCACACATTGGCCTGTCTGCAGGGCAGAGATCACCTCTTAGTAGTCTATATGACACAGGATGCAATGACCACTGATTTCAGATGAACACCATGGAACAGATACTGAAGACATGAAGTTCCCTTGTGAGGGACCATTGTGTGGTGTGCAATTGCCAGTAGTACTTGGAATGGTACAGTACCAAAAGGCCATTGCACTCAAATATTGGCATGCTGAGGGAAGAGTACATAGAAGTTATGAGTATGTCAGTGTCGGATGACTATGCCCTCAGCTATGACATATGATTCCCATCTTATCACTTTGAAAACATGGTGATCTCAGGTGCATTAGCTATAAACCTGTGTGGCCAGGCCTGTGGCCCAGGTCTATCACCCCCTGCATATGTACATAACATGTTCTAATTGATGTGCTACTTACTGAGAAAATAGGTGTTGCTGATGGAAATGCTACCTATATATTTGCATGGAGTTTATGGCCATTAGAATATCAACAGGCATGTGTTCATCAATACCCTCTTGTAGGATATTGACATAACTCACAGAGTCTATGACCACTCACAGTTTGTAGGCATTAGCCAACATTGTCAGCCACAAACAGTCAGTATTCACTTGTATTGTAGTTAAATGGATTCCAAGTAGTACAGGAACCAGGACTGAGCCCTTTTGAACACTACTGCTTACAGATCAGCTTTTGGAGGCAGTTTTTTCTATTTTGAGTATGTGTGCCATCAAGGAGCCACTTAGTGACCCCTCTAATGATATTGCCATGGATGCCCAAGTGGGTGCTTTTGTCAATGATGCCTGAGTGGGGATAGAGTCACATGGCTTGGCTAGATCCAGGGGGTTCTATGCCCTGATGCCCCCACACCCAGGTCATTGGTGACTGCTTCATACATGTCCACCACATTTAACAGCCATGATCTCCCTGTCAGACATCCAAATTGTGTACAGTCAGCTGTTTATAGATCACATATATGTTTGCTGATCACCTCCATGATAATTTGCCCCACGGGCATTCAGATATGGCTACTCAGGCAAATAGGTCCATAGTTCCAGTAGTCAGTGGATTCACCACCTCTGTGCAAGTGAATATCAGTTGCTGTTGTCCAGTCAGCTGGGAGGCAGCCAGTGGTTATAGTATGATGCAAGGAGTTCCCAATGATGTTAGCAATCCTTGGTGGAGCTCATGCAAGATGCAGCCTGGGATGTTAGCATATCCAAAAGATGCCGTCTATCCCCCATAGAGAGGACACTTATAACCTGCTCTGTAGATATGGAAATTATGGGACAGGTTGTAAGAATGTCATGTGGCACACGTGGTAGGGACAGGGGAGTGAAGTTAATGCAGAACCTGTGGGACACATGTTAGCTTTGAGTACATACCCATTATATGTGGTATCATTAGGTATGGGTTCAGCAACAATCTGAGTGTGTCCACTAAGGTTACACATGTAACCACAATGTGCATTGTGGTTCTATTTTGTGGAGGAGGAGGCTAATTTTGTCACATACTGATTCAGCACAATGTCACAACAACACTATGTGCTTGTTTTAGCTGAGGAGGTTGTGCTTCTATTTTAGGGGACACCCTCACCCCAGCTGTCACACAGCAATGTCCACCTCTTATTGTACAGCCTGCTAATGACAGTTGTCCACCAAACAGGTTTGCTGTGCCATGAGGAGCTTGTGTTCCTCCTGTGAGGTACAACTGAATCTATGCAACTGTACTGCTGCTTATATAATGCACTGGTGTAGAGCTCTGCATACTTGCCTGTCCCATCTGAGGGAGGTGGTACAGTCATGCTATGTAAATCATCCCATAGGGCATAATAATTTGTTTTGTTGAAATATATTTCTGTATTTTATGCAAGAGGGGTTAAGTCTGATAGTTATAATGAGAATGATCTGTGGTCAGATCTCACCAGGGAGGACCTGACAGTGGGGGACTGCAGTGGTCACCCATATTGGGAAATATATTGAGTACATTGGCACCTCTTATGGGGATGTCATGCCACTGGGCGAGGGCATTGTAGTTAAGGATGTGTACTAACCTTTGGGCAAGTGAGCTTCAGAACAACTAAGCACCATAGTTGGTGGTTACTTAATTCTACCCCAAACCATGGTGTACTGATATATCTTGACAGACACACATACATACAAATAAGCATATTGGGTGTCTGTATTCATGAAGCTGCTCCTGTAGCTGGAAATGGCTTGATTAGGTGCCCTTCCAGCAGTGAATAGCACCTGCAGTGTCTCAAGGACAGCATACTGTTTCACTAAATCTGGATGTGTGAATATCCTTAATGAATATGTATACACCACTTGCATTACCGTGCACACTGTCAGTTTGAGGTCTGAACATGTGGAAGGATGTGTGGTCTAGTATGACTGTGATGCTGTCCACAGCTGTAAACCAGGCATCTTTCACTGCACAAATGTCTGTATATTCCAAGATGGGAACAGCTTCCACAGAGTGGGGTTTAGTGTTGCCACTCCCAGTGTGTAGCAGCATGACCGTGATTATGATGATGGCATTCTCATTAGAGAGTTTTCCCTCCAGATAGTGCCTATATGATGCACCATGGGGTTGTCAGCACCCTTGGCCATTACTCAAAATCCCAGGGTTAAGAGATGAAGACCATCTCTGCAAAGCACTGAAGTCTGTTGAACAAGTCATCCCAGGTAGACATGTAGTGGATCCCCTTACAATGACACTACACACTAAGGCAATTATTGACATCCCTCTTTTTCCATCTGTATTGAGCCATCATCCTAGATGAGGGTCAAATGCAGCTGAAGGCTATGGGCATACCCACGAGAGAGACAGGGTCTGTAATCTCAGTCCGATTACACATGCCCCTAGTCATACACACCTGCAGGAAATATGATGTCATCATTATGTCATTGATATTGCTTGAGTTGCAGCAATGTGTGGGATGGCGTATCATGTCAATCCACAGACAGCTGTGACATTTCCCATATGTAGCCAGGTGACATGGACATCAATATGTCTTATGATGTACTCACCTATGAATGTTTGCTTTTGTGTTTTACCTCAGATGTTTGACTGGTGAGATAGTGGTGCATGCACTATTATGTGTACTGTACTGTCCAGAGGTAGGATTTTCTTTGGTGTGTGTTTAGGAATATTTCTGGTAAGGAGCTGCACACATGCAGGTGTGTGTGATGTGGGCGTGGGTGGTGCAGGAGATGAGCTGTGCATGTTCGCAAAATGCTTATTGCCATATGTACTGACTGCTGTGTGAGACACCATGGAATCAAGGTTTGTAGTACAGTCACATCGGTCATTGTGTTTGTGTGACATAGGACTAGAGGGGTGGGTACAGTTTCCAGATTTCATCAGCAGTCATTGATAATGCAATTAGCAATACAGTCATGTTTGTGTGTATGTCACAACATGACATTGTTAGGCAGTGTCATGACAGATGGTGAAATGTAACATGTCACCTTTATGTAGGTCCCCTAAGGTAACACCACACCTGACAGTGTGCTATACCATGCTTTGCCAACCATGTGGACCTTAGATTGACCATAATCCTGTCATTAGGCATGGTCCCAATACTACACAAATGTGATACAGTGCAAGTCCTGCAAAGTTAGGGTTATGCTGCCACACCCTTGTGGTTGACAACCTGAGATAGTGTTTTTGGACACACCTTACAGTGAAGATGTGGATGCCTGTGCATGTACAGAGGACTTGTTCAACTTTACTGACATTACGTTAGCCTTGCATGTGTACATTGCCTGTCAAGCAACCACACAGCAAACTGGTTGTTGTGTGTCATGATGTGGGAACACAAACAAGGATTCCAGGTACATAACTGTACAATATGATATACCTGGGGCATGTGGCAGGTGGACATACTTTGGCCAAAAGTGGCCAGTTCTCTGCTGTAGTCTTTACAACCATGTCTTGCAGATATCCACCATTAATATGTTGAAGGGCAGGATGCATGAATTGCTGTGGAATTGTCACCTAGGATGGATCACAACTGTTGTGCTGCTTGTTTCAGCAAGCCTGGACATCTATGTTACTGGACATTGCACATTATATTGTGATGCTACAGCTTTGCCCCTAATCACTATCTAGTCAGTTCCCTAGTGACATACCACCAACCCTGGTACAGATTGCATAATGCATGCAAAAGCCAACTGATTGCTTAGGTTGCTAATCAAGGCATCTACCTGGAGTAGGGTATGCAAAGCCTAGAGAGTCTTTTTTGATGGGGACAATTATGTGGATGAACAAACAGGCTGTGTCCTGCTACTCATCATGAGCTTAATAGTAATATTTTGTGTGTAATGACAGAAAAAGTATTGGAGCATGGTTTCCCATTACAGAGTGGATGTGATGAGACTACCAGTAGCAGTAGCCAGGCACCAGCAATTCAGGGGCGTCCCTGCTTTTTGCATTCTTCACAAGATAATTGTGTCCTTTCAGTACACACCACTTGAGTAGTGTCCAACTGCAGAACACCCGTGTAAAACCTCCCACCTTATCTTCACAGGGTATACATATTACACATCCCCCCATTGTTTGTCTGTGCTCTGTACAGACACCTTGGATGACTATTTACTTGGAACATTATGGAAGTAACTGCAATAATTAATTACACAGAGGACAACTAGAATGCAGTGCCAAACAGTTTCCCCAGATCTTTCAGTTATCTGATATGTAAAACCATGAAAGGAGTTAGCATGGATACGATCAGTAACAATGTTATACACCTACTGATACTGGATGAAACTCAGTTTGTTTTGCTGAAGGGCAGATCATGCCTACCTACCCTAACTAGTAGACCTCATTTAGTGTTGCATTATGCAATTGATGATGGGAATATGACTCACTCCACCTACCATGGCCTGACAAGGAGTTTGACAATATTAGGCTAGCAGGCCTTGCTGGAAACTGTGTAGGCTGGTGGATAGGCAAGTGTCTGATAGTCATAATCTGAGAAGATAGCATTGGGCAGACCTATGCTACAATGATGCCAGTCACCAGTGGTCTTCCCTCAGTGGAGTACCCCTTGTAGCCATTCCCTTCTCTGCAGTCACAGCCACTGTCAATAACTTCTGACTGACTACATTAGCAAGTGATTGCATATTAGGAACTGTCACTGAGTCCCACACAGAACCAACAGTTATCCAGGAAGGCCTGAGACACACATTCAGTTGTTGTGAGAGCCACTGACAAATAGTAAATGCCAAAGACTGCAGAATACTATCCTTTTGGAAGTCATCCTGCCCTGGAAAATATAGGTGTATTCGCACACAGTTGAGCCATTACTTATGGACACAGAGAGTAATGTAGCCTTTGACTTTCACTGAATGGTAAGATGTGGAGATACATTTAGTTTTGTAGAGTAATGTAGCCTTTGACTTTCACTGAATGGTAAGATGTGGAGATACATTTAGTTTTGTACAACCTCTACAGAAAGGTATGGAATGTAAATCCCACACTCTCACTGCTATACTATATTTGGGACCCATCACAGCTATCATTGAGTGCAATGGCACCTTTGCTATGTCACTACACAGGCATATCTTACAACTGCAGCAGCCACACAGGTTCCATGGTAAATCAATACACATTGTAGATAGCATGTCTGATGCAGTCCGTGTCAAGAGCGTACATGTGTAGTCTGTTTCCTACATGCTTTGGAGGGGATGTGTATGGCTGCCATATAGGGAGGTGTCAAATCCCATTGTGTACATCCTGTATTACCTGTTCTACACACTTACACCATCACTGTGGTATAAGTAGTACATGCTGGAGAGACAGGTATGTAACACAGACTGTTTATCTTTACATGTGCGTAATGCACTTGTGTGAAATTCAAAAGTTCGAAAGGAATTTTTCAAGTTCTTGGAAGGCCGAAAACAAAATGCATCAAATGTGCAATGAGCAAATGCACAGTAATGTTCCTTCATTGCAGATTCGGCATTTTTGGTGCGAGGTGGACTTTAGTGGGGATCGGGAAGTGGACCCTTTCCCCATTGTAGTGCAACCTCGGAGGTAGAATAATAAAGTAGGGGGGTGTGGGGTGCAGGGGGGCTTGCCCCCCTTTATTACTCTATGTCTTTTTAATTGAATTTTGAAAATCAGCGAATCTGGTTTTTGATTTGCTGATTTTCGAACTTCAGTGCAGATCGGACTGACGATTTTCGTCATTCCGGTTCGCACAAAGGGATGTTCGGTAGGTTGATTTTCAACCTTTCAAAGGTAAACCAACACAGACACTATACTCTATATGTAGCAGGCTCCTCATGCATGTGAAGCACACATCTTCTGTAACACACATCATGTCTAAGCTGCACAATGGGATGCAGAACAAGACAATCATAACTGGTGTAGGACAAATGCCTGTAATGGGCACAGGAAATTTGTAGATGGATCATCTCCATAACCACAGTTTGTAGATATGTTAGCTCCAGAAACCCTGATGACACTTATCAAGGGTATCAGACCATGTGATAGATGAGGGATGCATGAGTAGGCTGCATAACGCCATTGTCCTTGTTAGCCTCTTATACACATATGACCCTATGGGGCCATGTACCTATACTGCTGTACCTTGCTGGAGACATACGTCTTCTGTGCTGTGAAGTCTATGGGTTTATTGCCACTGTGTATCCATAGGTGTCCCCTACAGACTCCTAAAACTGAACCATAAAGACTTCCATGACACACCTTTCATTGTGTAAGTATACTGCCATTACAACGTCAAACAACTTAAGGTGCACAAAATTATGTAGCCAAATGTCAGCATACAGTATCTGTCAGTGACCAGTACAAGTGGCATGGAAAAGCAATACTGCATTACATAATAACATATTCATGTATATACCGACCCTGTGCATCAGACACAGCTTCATTTCCATGCATCGATGATGAGGATGACAGGGATGTGGCACAGGTATCATCACTTGCACAGGGTGTTGTGTATGGGTGCAGGAGAACTAAGCTGACCCAATAGGTTGAAAGCATGTGTGTGAGTCAGGAAGGGAAGTAGGCAAGAGGCACCATGGAAATGTGCCATGTGTGTCTGTAGTGACCTGATTTTTGACAGGGGTGTGTGAGTGTGTGCATAAACACAGTCAAGCTCAGAGCCAGCTCTACATGTGTGTATGTTGGACAGCTGTGAACTGTGCATGGTAGAGCTGACAGTTCATTGTCTCCACCCCTGAACATGGGAACTGGGTCTGTCAGGAGTTGCACTGGAACCTCCCTGGCCAAGGTCAGAAGCAGTGCTAGTTCCTGTTGGTGACTACTGTCTGCTAGGACCACGTCCTCCACAGGAGCACCCAGGACAAAGAATCCATGACCTGCCATGTCCTGGTGTGGGCAGCACACTCCTCTCTGAAGCGCTGGATGTACTGCCACTATGGGAGCGTGATAGAGCATGGCCATGTGGACTCTCAGTAGTAGTTGCTGACCTGCGTCCACAAGTCTGATGCTTGACTCCAACCAGACATTCCCTCACAGACAATACGCATTCCAAGACAGATATTCTGTGATCTGTCTCAGACCACATTATTTCTACTGCATCAGTGAACCGATCCAGGATCAATGCAATGGAGGCAATCACTGATTTCACACTGTGTTGCATCCATAACCCTGAGCATTCATTTGGAGTTCCTTTCAGAACATGCTTGTGCCTCCATGATGGCCCAAAACATACACTGAGTGACCAGTGATGAGGCACCTACAACAGGTGGCAGAAGGACAGTGGGCCTCCTATAAGCACCCCTATCAATCTGCCTGTGTGGAACCTCACCAGGTCTCTGGCTATGGCCAGTGTCTACACTCACTTGAGCTATAGTTACCACAATTTACTGTTCAATGTCCCCACTCTCTGACTGTTCAATATCTGTGGCCTCTGGGGACCGAGTATGTGTAAGCATACTGACTGTGTGCAGTGATAATGAGGGCAGGAGGGGGATGTAAACCTCTGGGACAGATTCAGCCCCTGAAATCCCCACCTGTGCCTCACTTTGGCCACCATCAGCAGAGTCTGAAGAGACACTGACATCAGCTTGTGTATGGGACAGGACCAACCCCTCCCCCCGGTCACCTGTGTTAAGAAAGGAAAAAGCAGTACATTAATACCTGCACTATTATGCTCTGCAGTACTATGCTGAAATATATGTAAAGCTGTATACACTGTTGTCACTTTTATAGACCTGTTTTATCCCCAACCTCATATAGTAGGACATGAGGACATTACTTTTCCCATAAACATCTGTAGTTACTTGCAAATAAAAACTCTTTGTACTGGAATCTCATCAGTAACAATGAGGTACACTGTTGACATTTGTGACAACTCCGCACAGTTGACAGGCAATATGTAATGTCCTGACAATACTGTCACATTTATCAGTGTTGTCACACCTACAAGGCATAGGTATGACTCTAAAGTGTGTGCAGTCAGAAAATATCTGAGAGTTGGCAATCATGCTGACAGTACAGCAATCCAGCCAGCAGGCCTGGGATGACATTTTAGGGAATACATTGCAGTAAACCTACATCTGTAACAAAACAGTATTGTGCTTATCAGGAGCAAGACCACAGCCTTGTCTGATTCCTGAGGGACCTGTGAAAAGTTGAGAGAAAGGTAATACAGACACCACCACAAGTTGCACTATAACATGGTAATATGTCCATATAGCTGATATTTACAGTAACTACTTTGTTAATTGTTATGTTGGTGAAACTCTGAGCATGAGATTTAAACTTCAGTTAACCCCCCCCCCCAAAGAACAAACCTGACACCCATGTAAAAGTATCTACACCCTGACATACTGAATGCTATAGCATTCCAGTATTCTGATGCTGATCAAACTAAGCCTACCTAGATGCTCCTCTGGTGTAGAAACTGTGGCACCCACATCCAAGATATATAGTATGATGGATGCCTGGGAGTTGTGTGTTCCTAGGTTTGCCAGGAATTCCTCATTACCTAAGAGTGGTTGTTCTGCTGCAGGTCCTCTGCCAGTGACACCACAATCCTTGGGCACATCTGCTACTCTTCTGTATGCAGTATTAATCCTATCTGTGGCACAGTATTAAATTTGCTCATATGGCCTGCTCTGGTGACCTATGGCATGCACATCATGGACAAGGTCAGCCCATAATTCTGCCTAGTGCTCCCTGTTTTGACTCCACCTGGACAGTAGGAGTTTATGGTGTTGACAGAGGCCTTCCAGGATTATATCATTCTTAGCATCCATAAAAGGAACACGTCATCTGGTATTCAGGTGTCCTGAAAGACAGCAAAATGGGAACACATGTCAGGATTACATACATGGAAGTACACTATGAAGAGGTACAGCAAGAAGAGAATGGCTGGCATTACCCACTGCTTGACCACACAAGTCATATTCCACAGTGTGCAAACATGTTAACCATGTGGATGCAAATCAGATACTAGCAATAGTCAGCTATTCCTGTGTGTGCCATGACAGATACTGCTGTATGATCACACATCCAACACAGTCCATTGTAGTGTGTCCTCTAGGGGCAGCACCCCCGATAATATTCCAAAACAATAGTGCCAAACAGATAGCATTGTAGTATTACAACCACTATAAAGGGACATTCCCATGAGACCAGTGTGCCACACTAACAAAAAACATTCCACCCTTAATGTACTGTACATCTGTTATACGTGTAACAAATCTGGAGGCCAATGACATGTCATCATTCTTCTTCTTCTTTCAGCTTTTCCCAGTTAGGGGTTGCCACAGCAGATCACCTGTCCGCTCATGAATGGCAGTGGAGTTTTACTGGATCCCCTAGCCCTAGCTAGCTGTTTGCCTTTTTAACATAGTTCTCATTACCAGGTCATTGGCTCTTAACCAATCCGTGGTTATGAAATGCTAATTGTAGCCAGCATAGCTTATTTGCAGTATAATCAGCCAATGATATGCAACCACTGAACAAGATATAAGGCCTTCATGTAGATTAGAAGCCCTTTCTGATATGTTGTGCTGGACATTCCTGGGGTCAAGATACTACATCATTGCAGTGAGTATGTCTGTAGCAGCTATTTTTACATACAGATGTGTGTGCTACAGGCTACAAATCATGCTGCAGGCAATAGGCATAGTCAGAGACTGTGAACACTTTGGAGGACAACAAACTGTAAGAGTAACTGTGGGAACTGTGGCAGCCTTGTTGTAGAGGCACGGCCAGAGTGAGGGTATCCATTCCACTGCAAATTAAGACATGTGTTTAAGGAATTTTAGGCAATGATATCACTAACAGAGTAATAGGCCAAATGTTTGTTGTGTCATTGAGCAACATAGTGGGTAAATATACCATTATGTCAAAAATATGGGCAACTGTCAAGCCATGTATAACATTATGGTAGCCATTTGGAACGTGTGCGCTGGCAGTCCTTGTTACTAGCAGGACCGCCATATGTCTTTGCTAGTTGTGCAGCTGTGTTAATCTGTAATATCATTATGAAATGATTGTGTATTGCACTCTGATATTAGTGGGGCTCATTTACGTTACCTAAGTTAAAATCCTCTGTGAATGCATATTAATGCATGACCTGACACTTTATGCACTTATAGTGTTGCTATAGGGATATGTCAAGTGTGTTCCTATCTGCAGGCCTGTGACTTCCATCAGTGAAAAGCAGACATTTTATTTGAAATGCATTGTGTGGATAAAGAGTGCATGGCTCAGTCATTCATTGATGACTTTAAAATAATGTAATTTAAATGCTACACACCACTGGATTTGAACCCAGGACCATGTGTGGCAAAACTTACTGTTAGCAAAGTATTTAACAAACTGAGTTACTGAGTCACTATTACAGCATGTTTATTTGTGACGGTATAAGTGCACACATAGAGTGTGTGACATATCTCCATTACATCCATTATTATGTGCCTGGCTTTATATGGATGTATTTCTCCACCAGAGTTCCAGTTGAACATGTATTTTGCCATTCATGTTTTAGCAGGTGTATTTGTACATGTTGCTGTTAAACATGCCTATTTATCTACTACTGCAGACCTCAGTTACAGCTAGCGATGTTTCTCTGGCTTTCTAGTGGTGTGGTCCTGTACCACACTGGAAATTACACTCCCATTTTTTTCATTACTTTTTCAGCAAGTTTGCGTGACATGGAATGATGCCCAGCTCTGCTTACACATGCCTAATTACAGTAACTTGCAATTACTATGTTTTGCTTAAACTCTCTGTTTTAATTAACAGCTATGTGGTGTGACAGGATAATGTAGTTGTCTGCAGGTGGGATGGTCTCAGGTTCAAAATAGGGGACAGGTGTTTATTATCATTTAAAGCACATACATCAATATAACTCCATTTAGCTGAGCTTAGCAATGCTCTGCGTCATGCAGCATCACACAAAAAAAAAATCAATAAAGAAAAGAAAAAAGGGGGGATAGGACCATGGTGAAATGGGGTGCAAGCAGAGGAAAAAACATAGTGAAAGGCAGGTAGGTATGTGCAGGAAAGGTATAGAGAAGAACCATAGCTTTCCATTTCTTGTACAGCAACAACTGTGCACTTTGGCAGAATTTGTAGATGAATTTGGACTGTCACCACCCCAAAAGAGGGGTGAGGACAACATAACTGCATTGTCAAACCAATTGGACTAAGTTACATGAGTCTGTAGGGCACATGTGTGAAAAGAAAAAGCTATGTATGGGCCGATTTTGTTTTTGGGACAGGTGCTCTTTTTTTTTTTTTTTGTTAAGGTGAGAGTGGAATGTTGGGGAAGAGACTTTGGTATGTGTGGGGGAGGTAAGTTTGGAAGGTGAGGAAGCTTCTGCAGGCAGACAAGCCAGACAAGACAGCAGACAGGGGTGGTGTGTGACAGAAGAGGGGGGTGAACACCTTGGATTGGGAGGGTGTTGTGGAATCCCAGTCTCAAGTACATCCACAAGGTAGCAACATGACTCAAGTTCACACCCATAGGAATGTTGGCACTGCTACTTCACTAACCCTGGGGTGGCAGTAGTGGAGGCTGGGCTCCGGACAAAGGCTGCCCTACTATGGTGTCCAGCATGCCCTCCATCTGGTGCAGGCGGCATCCAAACCCAAGGAACATTATCCTGTACACCAAACCTGGCAGTTCATTGTGGGTGACAACACCCCCTACACCACCACTCCCAGAGGGGGAACAAGCCCCATCCTATGTGGCGGCACTATCCAATGTCACAGGTAGTGCAGGGGAAGCAGAGGAGGCACCACCAGGCTGGGTACCAAACATGCTGGGGCCCGGTGTCAAAGCTGGAGAATCCTAGCTAGGTGGATCACCTGGAACCGGCCTACCTTGCCACGCTGTAGTAAATTACTTATAACAATAAGTTAAGGTTAGTAATAACCAAACCAATGTTAGTATTAACATAATGGAACATAATACTGATTAATCCAAATACATATTAAGGTATATTATGTGGAGCAATAACATAACAGCAAGTATGTTAACAGCAAACCAGAATGAAATAACCCATAACACCAACAAAACAGTTTAATAGAATATATTAATATTAAATCATAATAATAACATTAATACATTAAAGAAGATAATGGGTGGAGAGAGAGAGAAAAACATACCATTAGTGAAGTTGCAGATGATATTAATACACAGACTGCTAATACATATTCCTGCAGGTGTGCAGTGTCAGTTGTGATTACAGTGATTCAAATTCTTATATAGATGATGTAGCATGTACATACCTTTCAAGTTGTTATAATGGGACAGTATGGGCCAAGCACTAACAAATGCAGGCACACAACTACATGGAACTGTTCCTCATAATGTGCACGTACATAAATACCAAGGTGTTCTATAAATGGATTTGCAAATACGTTGCATTCCAGGTCATCATTTATCTGCTAATCATAGACTAAACAGATTGGGCAGATTGGGCAGTTGTCATTACATTATGAAAAATCATGACACTTGAGAGGTATGTTTGTGTACATTAAGTAGGCTAGACAGCCATCATGTCTTAGTTGGCAGGCATGGGAGTAGAACCCAAAAGCTGTGACTGCAGGGGATGTCCACATTATGTATCAATTGACTGAAGTGATATTAGAACAGACATGCAATGAATACAGCCCTACTGCACTTATTTCAACACATTCGTATGAAACCACAATCCTGCTTTACACTTTGTTATTGCTCCTTAGAATCTGTGAAGTACACACATGATATCTGCCCAGATCATGGGCTACCTTACCCATATACCTTGTTCCTGGAATGGGAGGAATAGAGAGCATTATGTAAGTGAAAGTGGGCTGCAGACAGCCCTGGACCATACTGTGGGTTGTGAAATACATTTATCAGGAAATTACTTTTGCATTCTTTATTTATTTCACTTTTACAGTTTGCTGCAGCAAAATTAGAACAGGCATGCAGTGAATACAGCATTACTGCACTTATTACAACACATTAGTTATCAAACCACAGTCCTACTTTACATCTTATTGCTTATTGTTATTGTTATTGTTTATTGATTATAGAACTATAGTTATCAGGAAATATCTTTACTTACCACACTCATGGCACAGCCTGGCCAGGCACCCAGCATTGGACTAAACATTATGAGTCCTTTCAGCTGCAGCTGTTGGATGAGAAGAACATCACTATGCATACCAGTTTTGCACAGATTCACCCTGCATTGTAATAAAGTAGTATAAAATACACATACATATCTGTGGGACATACCCAGCCATAGCCTCTTGTACCCAGGTGTCCAAGGTTTCCCTCTTCCTTCGGTTCAGGTCATCATAGGGTGATGACACTGCTTACCAGTGTGGGGGATACAAGAAGCACTGATAAGATCCCTGGCCAACTGATCCCAGATTTCAGCATTACATTCTGAGCCCTGGTAATCACCCTGCAACAGCTGGGGTTCACAGTTCTGGACCAGGAATCCAACAAACACTCTGGACTACTACAAACCCCACCTTTGCTCCCAAAAGCTCGCTCCCTCACCAACACCAAAACTCCAATGAATGCTGAAAAATTCCTGCCTATTTTCCCTAATATAGGCTGTTTTCCCACCCATACATGTCATATTGCAACATTCAAATAGCACCACGTTGCTTAGCATAACACAAATCTGCTTAGTCGAGCTGAGCATCGCATAAATTCACAGCCATGTTTTAGTGAAGCTTAATGCATAAACAGGAGTAGCCATTAAACATGTTTAAGCAGTACATAGCACTGAGCAGCTTTTTCAAATATAACAATTTTGTTTTTACATTAAATCACCCTATAGGTCACCTCACACATTTCCACAGCAATAAATGCAAAAAAGGTGTGATTGCTGGAGACTCAAACCTGGGGCCTACAACACCTTAGGCTGTGACTCTATATATTCAGCTACATAGAATTTAAGAAAACTAGAGTATACCTTCACATATACTACTAAGTTACCTGTTAGCATTGCAAGCACCTTGCTGGGCCACGCAAATGGCCATTCATAATATTAAATTAAAACAATGTAGATAAAAACATAAAAACTTTTGGAAAAGTGTAAATCAGTTACTAAAACCCACTCAAAAAGCTACCCCCAAACCAACCACCCCTGATAATAAAGTTCCCATTGAAACACAATTCAACTTCCACTTTATGAACTCAATTCTAGCCTTAGTATCCCAGGACAATTCCAATCTCACTATCCCTCCCACTACAAGCAATACTAATACAGGCTTTACCCTCAAACCAGTTCCCACCAACTCTATTAAAAGTATGCTCTCCAAACTAAAAACCTCATCAACCACAGCAGACCTATTCCCTAGCTACTTCTTAAAACTCACAGCAGATGCTATTGCAATCCCAATCTCCAATCTCATAAATAGATCTATTGCTGAAAACTATGTTCCAAAACTCTGGAAAATATCCTGTGTTACTCCCATATATAAAGGGGGACCTCCACTGAACTTAATAACTATAGACCCATTTCAACACACAACCATAAACAGGAGATATTTGTTGAAGTTCACACTCATCCACAAATGTGGTGGGCTGCAGAATTCAACATATGGAAAGCTCACACTGGGCATGCTCGCACACATTGATAAATGAGACATATGTCAGACAACATGCCATGGGAAGCCTGAACTGGGCATGCTCACACACTTAGGCCAAATCTCAGTTTAGCATTTGGCCACACATATCTGGTATTTGTACGTGTAATTCCAGGAACCAACCACATTACAGCAATCTGCCCAGTGCACACAGTTAAATGACTACAGAGACATACGTGATATAGTGGATCACTCCCATATTCAAACATCTTCCACAGATACAGAAGTTGTTCATAGAAACAGGGAATGCTATGGCAATAAAGACCTGCAAACAATCTATCAGCAACAAATATTGTGCATCTGACAATTAAACATATGGGTGTAGAGGTCAACACTAGGCTGTTTTCCCTAGGGAATGACAGCTTAGCCAGAGTGTGCTTGGCGTCTGCCTCCCCAGTACAGTAGGCTACTGTGCCACTGTAAAGTAGGTCACATAAGGCACCGTGTGAGGCTAGTGTGCTGTGCCTCTGTCAAGCAGGGACACAGTGGAGATCCCAGGGGTTGAATTTGCTAAGCCACATCCATGTTATTTGTGTGTGCTGGAAGAGGGTTGCTGAGGACCTCTAACAGTACATGGGCATCAATAACAGACTGAGGGGAGCCTTATCTGCATTGTCTGGACAATTTCATTGTCAACACTTTGTCGTGATGATTATGAGGGATTGAAGTGTCGTGCCAGTACTGTTCAGAGATGTCCTCCCTCTGTGGGCTACTGCTCTGCAATGTATTAGCTCACTCTGTCTGTTGGACAGCTCATATATGGCTGGTGTACACCTGACAGGTGTCCTGTTGTGGAGCAGTCATGGGTATATTTGGGATAGCATGATCAATGCAAACCTTCCACATGCTCATAGAATGCAATTGTCAAGGAGTATGCAGAGTGGCCTGTATACTTCCCCAACATGGGTCCTTTGAAGTCTTCCACCCCAGTCTTCACAAGTGTAAAGTCTGCTTTTGATAAATACACTTTGTTTGCAGTGACAACCTTGCCTGGGGGTGGGGATGGGATATGGATGTCCAGGGAAAGGTGGGTATGGCCACATATCAACAATGGTGGTCTACCTCTGGTGTGGAACAGTGAGTACCCATGTTGTAGATGGTCAGGTGCAATATGTATTCCCCCTTGTGGCTGTGGTGAGTGGTCCTGCCATAGCACATGGACTCACAAATTGTAGTGGCTGTAGGGTAATGTTGTAGAGGCCTGAGTAGTTCCCACACACAACATACCTGTACCTGACGTTAACAACTGGAATGGTGTATGTGAACACCTGCATATCTTGGCACTGTTCCCAGGGAAGCAAAGTGTTTCTCCTGGATGTGGGAGGGGTGGTCCAAACTGGTTGTGTTGTGTGTTACAGGTCCTGTGGTCATGAAGCATGGTATAGAACATAACCTGCCAGTGTGATGTGCATAACTGACCCTGAAGTAGGTGGCTGCAAATGCATATATATGCTATCCCCCACCTGACAGGTAGTACTAGATGTACATACCTCTGTAGAAATAATGATGTCAGCACCCTATAAATACTGCAGGTGCAGAGCAGATGCCCAGTAATTCGGATAGTGCACTCTGCTAATGCATCTCCCTCAAGTGTCATAATATAGTTAGGTAGGGGTTTGAATCCTGCAAATGCTCAGCATGTGTGGGTGAGCGGGGTTGGTGTGTGTGCAAGTCTGTGTGAGGGAAATGTCCCTTTTGGCAACTGGGAAAACACAGTACAGGATGCACATTCCCCTTTCTAAACACTGATGATGTCAGCACCCTATAAGTACAGCAGGAGAAGGGAAATCTCCCAGTAATGCGAATAGCGCGCTCTGCTAATGCGTCCGTCTTGAGTGGAAGTAGGGTGTGTGCAATTACATGTGTGAAAGAACTGACCCTTTTGCCAACCAGTACAACACACCAGCTGCTGCATATACCAATCTCTACACAGAGATGATGTGAGCACCCTACAAGTACAGCGGGGGGGGGTGTGTGGAAGTAGGGTGTGTGTAATTACATGTGTGAAAGAACTGACCCTTTTGCCAACCAGTACAACACACCAGCTGCTGCATATACCAATCTCTACACAGAGATGATGTGAGCACCCTACAAGTACAGCGGAAGGACCAAATCCCCCAGTAATGCAAACAGCACGCTCTGCTACTGCGTCTCTCACTACTGTCATAGCACAGTTAGTTATGGCTTTGAATTCCACACATGCCACGTGTGTTTTTGTCACACAGAATGCCCATGTCTTTGGGTTGTTGTTCACAATAATGCATGACATTGATTAAACCAGTAATGGCAATGGACACAGATGATGTATGTGTGTGCCAAATACACATATGTACCTGTGACCTTCAATAGTTCCCATGGGTCATACCAGCCTGTTCCACATGCTCAGAGAGACCTTCCATGTTCCCTATCATGTAGTCCAGGGAGGTACATCACAGGTCAGCCATAGTGGCATGGACAATGACTGAGTCATATGTGTCCTTGCCACTGACTGACCTGTATGCTTGTGTCATGTGGTGAACCATAGTGCCCCACGGGCATATCACTATGACCTTCACCTTGTCCAGCCTGGTGAGCGTGACCTCACTGTACCAGACAATAAAGGTACCTAACACAACTGTAACAGGTGTGTTGTCTAGCCGTACAAGCTGTGAGTATTTGGCACACAGGATTTGTGTGCTATGTGTTACACGTGCTGTGTTCTGGCTTAACATATGCCTGTGTGCCAGCTGCAGAGGTGTCTGCTGCTCAGGCAGGATGCTATTCTGAAGCTCCACGAATGGCCCAGTGTGTTCACGTGTTTGGATTGCTGTCAGTGTAGGTCTACATCAGACTGGTATTGTAGTCATTGTAGTATTTCATGCCACCTGACAGGTTATGCCAGTACTGGGTTCGGAGTGCTTAGTCCCCAGTTTGGCTATGTGGTTGCATCTCATACATGTGTTGTATGTCCATGTGTAGGGGAGAGGGTTGACTGTGTGCATGTGGCAGCTGTGACATTGCCACATGACCGACATATACCACAACTGTACCATAGAGGTGACTGACAAGTGACCTTTGCACATGCTACCATAGTATTGTGATTGCCATGGTGATTAACAGCACATAGGGCCAATGGGGAACAAGGTACATAGGTTCATAGGTGCATAGGTTCATACTAGGCTATCTGCCCTAGGGCATTTATAAGCCTAGCTAGAATGTGTTTGGCTTTTGCCACCCATTTTAAATTAATTTGCCATGCCTTTTTCCGAGGTTAGTATACTGTGCCTGTCTAACAGTGACACAGATGTGATACCCGGGGTAAACCTACAATCTCCCATCCACTTATCAAGATTCCTCTTGAAGAGAGTCAATGAGGGACTCTGCCTAACCTGGACTGGGATTTTATTCCAGAGTGAAGGGAGCCTCTGGGTTATGAATCTGTCCCTCCAGCATGTCCTATTTATTTCAGTGCTGAGGTTCAAGTCTCTCGAGCGTGTAGCTCAATGGGATTTGGATATTCTGAGGTGCAGCATGTCCATTAATTCCGGGTTGGACATGGCTTTATACGTCAGGCACAGATCGCCTCTGAACAGGCGGTATGCCACTGAGTAGAGCTGGAGTTTCTTTAACCGGGCAGCATATGGCATCTGTTTGAGCCCTTTGATCCTCTTGGTGAGGTACATTTGGGGTCTTTCCAGTTGCTGCAGGTGTCTGGTAAGGTACATCCCAACAGGGGCATTGTACTCAATTATGGGCCTGCTGAGGGATGAGTAAAGAGGCACAATGACCTCCCCTGATCTAGATGTGAATCCCTTCATGATGAGGTGGGCTATATAAAATGATTTTCTAACCACTGTGGCCACATGGTTGTCAAATGAGAGATTGCTATCAACTTGGGTCCCCAGGTCCCTAGTTACTTATTGTGTACTTAATGGATTACCACCTATGTGGTAATTTGTGGGCACTTTGTTTTTGCCAAAGGGGATGACTATACACTGTTTGGCATTTAGCTTGAGGCCATGGCTCTGGCACCAGTTGTCTGTTTCTATGAGGCCCTTTTGGAGGATGCTTGTGTCTGCTGGAGAGTCGATTGTGGTGGCCAGTTTGCAGTCATCTGTGAACATGGTCAGCCACAGTCCTTCCGTGTTGGCCTGTACCTCCGAGAAATATATACTGAACAAGAGAGGTCCCAGGACTGAGCCTTGTGGGACACTACTTGTAACTGTTTTGGAGTCTGACATGGCTCCAGCAATTCTAACCATGTGGGTTCTGTCCTTGAGCCAGTTTGCAATCCATCTAGTGACATAGGGGTTGATATTTAAGCTGGTGAGCTTCTCTATAATGCCCGAATGGGGTATTGTATCGAAGGCTTTTGCGAGGTCCAGGTAGGCTGTGTGGACCACCTTCCCCTCGTCAATGGCCTTGGTGACTGTTTCAAAGAAATCAGCCAGGTTTAAGAGGCAGGATCTGCCCTTAACAAAGCCGAACTGGGTAGGACCCAGTGTCTGTAGGTCCCCAATCTCTTTATTTATGAGGTCCATGATGATCCTTTCCATAGCTTTGCAGACCAAGATAGTCAGGCCTATGGGGCGATAGTTTCCAGGATCCGTTGGGACAACACCTTTATGGAGAGGGACCACTGTTGCTGTATGCCACTCTTTGGGCACATATCCTGTAGTAAGGCTGAGATCGAACAGTAGTTTTGTGTTTGGGTTTAGCTCTTCTTGGAGTTCATGTAGGACACAGCCCGGGACACTGTCTGGTCCCATTGATGCTGTGTTTTTTGCTTTGGAGAGGGCAGCTCTTACCTGAGCATCTGAGATGTCATGGGGGCAGCACTCTGCTGGGATAGATATTTGCCCTTTTGGTGTGGAGGGGGAGGAGACGTTTGCGCTGAACCTGTCAGCTAGGATGTTGGCAATGTCTGTGGGTTCGGTGTTTCTTTTGTCACTTGGGACTAATTCTGAGCATATCTGTGAATTACCACCCAGGTTCCTAACATAACTAAAGAAAGACTTGTGATTATCCTTAGTGTCCTGTGCAATTTCCTCTCGAAGCTGGCCTTAGACAATTTTATGAGTACCCGTAGTTGTTTGCTAATACTGATCAGTGATGCCTTCCCTTTTTGGGAATTTGCTCTGTCATTTAGTAGCTTCCTCCTTCTGTTGTATAGTTTGTTTATGGCTGGGGTCCACCAGACAGGACGTCTGCCTTTGGAGGATCGGGTCTTGGTTTTATTTGGGTGTAGTGTCTGTGATTAGTTAGCACTGGCATATATGTCTGCTCACGTGGACAAATGCCAGGTAAGTCATATGCAATGTGTCACAGGCAACGTACATGTGAACAGGACAAACAGTGACATTCTGTCAAGTGAGACATGGACATACATATAGTAAGCTATGCAGATGTCACTAGGAGTCCACAGAAGCTCTGTAACTCTGCATTGCAGGTGGGATCAGTGTTCCAGGGTAACTGCAAGCAAACATGCATGCAAACAAAGCTACAGTAAGCAGGGCTGCATGTAGTCCATTGTACAACAAACAAGCTGTACCACTTCCACTAGGTAACAGTGCAAATATGCAGGCACTATACACATGTACATGGAAATCCACAGGTCAGATGGCTAGAGTCCAGTCTCAGCGCACACAAGTGTACAGACCATGTACCATCAGGATGTACAATAACTGGATGGAAACCCAGGTGCTCATACCTGCAGTAATACACATGTCAAATAACAGACACTGAGCCTTCACTCAGTGGTTCCATACTTAGTAGGATGTATGCTACTTGGCCTGCCACCACAGTATCCCTGACATGTATAGGGACTCTCCCTCCTGTGACAGTTAGTTTTGTGTGTTGGGGCTGTCTAGCATGGTATGAGATGTGAGCTTGCAGTGCTAGGGTGCTCCTGTGTGTCCTGTACCAGTCGTGTAGTACTGCGCACATATCAACATCCTCATACATCTGCATTGCAGAGTCCAGTGTGGGCAACATGCCACATACAGTTTACATGTCCATCATTGCGTATCAATACTTTCATTACCTTATCCCCTGTGCTACCTATGTATGTAGCCTTCTGTTGACATCCTTACCACCAGTATGCCAACATGTGCAGATGATACACTATGGTACTTACCATGGGTGTAGACAACACTACATGACAATCATACCCTTACTGCATCAGGCATGCTGGGATATACCAACAATTATATCAGCACACAGTACTGTTAACAACATGATACTATTACTACACGTCTATGTAGTCACCCTGTGCATCAGCAACATGTTAACCTGTACCTGCACTGATGTTACAGATTGCAGGAGGTGGCACAGTGTCATCATATGCACAGGGTGTGAACTTGGTATGCCTGAGTCAGCCACCAATACCACCAATTGACATGTATGTGTATGTGTGTTGGTGAGGGACAGCAGTACAAGGTGGGGCAATGTTGATGCAGTGTGTGCGTGTATGCGGTAGCCCTAGGTGTTGTCAATTTGCATGTGTGTATGGATGCACACAGTTTCACCTCATGGCTGCCGTATACTGGTGTTTGTGGACAGCCACAGACTGTACCTGCCAGGTCATACAGATCAGTGTCTCTGGCCACGGACATGGTACCTGTGCCTTGCAGGGGTGCTACGGACCGTATCCGGTACCAACCTAGACTGGGTACTGTCATCAGAAGCAGGTGTTCATTGACTGGACACAGATCCCTGTCGGGCCTGGCCAGAGCCACGTGCACGTGGTCTCCTGGGGCGGTCTGATGACAGCACAGACCCAGCATTGCTGGGGCTGCTGCTGGCACTATGGGGGCGGCCGCTGCCCTGTTGTCATCCACGATGACTGCCAGCTGCTGCTGTTGCTGGCATACGCCCACGTCGACACCTCAACCGTCCACCGTCGCCCTGGCTCATGGACATGTAGTTGTGGAACCGGTCTAATATGTCCTCACAACGTCTGTCTATGACATCGGTGAAATTACGGATGGCAGCCGCAATGTCACGCATACTGTCAGTCATGGCTGTGTGACATGCTGTCAGCTCCCTCAGACCCTGTCTGGTGTACCGTTCCATACATGACTGTGCCTGCATTACAGCCCGAAACATAGCTGAGGTTGTAAGACCTCTGTGGGCACGTCTGACAGGGGCAGTATGCCCATGGATGCTCCCACGAGAACCCCTGGACATCTGTCTGTGTGGTACCATCTCAGGGCCATGCCCATGGCTGCTGTGTGGGGATGCATGTGCCACAGATACCACATTACTCTGGTCAATGCCCACTGTATCCTGTCCATCACCTAGGGACATTGGTGACAAAGGGTGTATTGGCAGGATAACTGTGCCCATTGATGGGTTTGACAGCTGTGTACTGTCAATTGGCTGACCAATGACG
Organism: Protopterus annectens; assembly: GCF_019279795.1. Classification (NCBI taxonomy): domain Eukaryota; kingdom Metazoa; phylum Chordata; order Ceratodontiformes; family Protopteridae; genus Protopterus; species Protopterus annectens. The sequence goes on from NC_056730.1 coordinate 946,564,079, forward strand.
GACCCTGGCATACCTTCCTGTGCCATTACACAGATGTCATCATTATCAGTACCCATGGCACCTGATTCAGTTTTCCTGCTGCATGTCACCAGAGCAGCACCAGAACCTGTGGGAGGGAAACAGGAAACACAGTTTACAATGTCTACACAATATTACCAGTGATGCACACATCAACACATGCACAGGTCCACACATGCACACGTCCACACATGCACACATGCACAGGTGCACACATGCACAGGTGCACACATGCACACATGCACACATGCACACAGTTGCACACATGCACACATGCACACAGTTGCACACTACTCAGTATGCAAGATATCAACACACAGACACAGACACACCTGCATGCATACACAGAGCACTACTCAGTGAGCCTAATATTACTATTACTATCAAGACTATTAAAGGTATTGTTAATACACACTCACCAGCATGGATAAGCTGCATTGCTGTTACACCGGAGGGACCTGCAGAAGTGAGGAAACTAATGTCAGTGGGCACAACTGTGCCATTGTTACTGAGTATGATACAGGTCAGTAGTACAACAGTCGCCTTTCACAGGTCAGCTGCTGATATTGAGAATATCACACTTGCACATTAAATACTATGATGACAGCTACAAACCAACGACACACCTCACACATGCATTAACTACCAGTGTACACAACAGTCAACTATACATATGGCATATTACCTGCACGCTCGTAGTCTTGCTGCTGCATGGCTCCAGCCTCCATCATAATGCATGTCTGCTGCTGCTGTTGTTGTTGGCGGGCTGGAGCCACAACACTTATGAGTAGTCCCTCCATTCTGGTGAGTGGGGGATGTGTAACCACCCCACCACCTGTGGCAACCTGTTGCCTGTGGATATCCGATGCACGCTGACGGACATTTCTGATTAAATCACTGCAGTGATGTCGTACCTGCTCATATGTCCTATTATGCGTGCCTATGTCATTTACCCGACAGCCCAGGTCTTGCCACAGTGCAGCCCTCTCCTGCTGATTCTGGCTCGTGCGGGAAAAGAGTATTGCATAATCCCGCACCAGACTCTGGTGTATCTCCTCATCCTCAGCTGCTGAGTAAGCTGGATTGCGCTGGTGAGCTATAGTCCTGTAAAAGGAAATAACAGGATATCAGCTAAATATGTCAGCAGAATTTGGCACACATACTACACATGCTACTCAACTGTTGTGATACAACATATCTCACATATATAGCATCTGTCTGTCTATTGGTGGATACACATGTAAATGGCCAGGTATCAATGCTCAGCCAACAACTGTGCCACAGTACCTGGCACACTCCATATGACATACTACCAAATCCCAGCAGTCAGAACACTTATTCAGGTCCAAAGCACCTCCTCACTCTGGGGGGTTGTATTGAGGTACTGTATGGGGTACATCAACAACTACTGTGAGCTGACCACAAACTAATTGCCCTGGATATACATATCCCACCTCTACCACCAGCACAAACGACTATAGTGAATAACATTTCAAATGCAAACGTTACACTTTGTAACAGTGACATGGTATCCTTTCAGCCCACTGGGCCAGTGGAAGACACAACCCACAATGCTGACCCCTCCACAAATTATTTCTACGGACATCTCCAAGAATGCATGGATCATGCAATCCCATTTAAGACCAAGACACTCTCAACAAAGGGACAGCATCCTGTCTGGTGGACCCCAGCCATAGACAGATTGTATAACAAAAGATGGAAGCTACTGCAAGACAGAGCATAATTCCATAAAGGGAAGGCATGTCTGATCAGCACTAGTAAGGAGCTATTTTCTCACATACAAACATCCATGGGCAACTTTGAGAGGGAAATCAACAGGGACACTACAGATAACCACAAGGCCTTCTTCAGTTATGTTAGCAACCTGGTCAGAAACCCTCCACTATGCTCATTGTTAGTACACAACAACAAATAATTCCCTGAACCCACAGATATTGGCAACATTGTGGCAGACAGGTTCAGTGCAGGTTTCCTCCCTCCCTCTCCCCCAAAATAAGACATAGTTATCCCAGCTGACTGTAACCTCCCTGTCATCACAGATGTCCAGGTGAGAGCTGCCCTCAGGAAAGCACGATACACAACATGAATGGGAACTGATGGTATCCCCGGTTGCATGCTGCATGAACTCCAAGAGGAGCTAAACACACATATAGAAGTACTATGTAACACTAGCCTGACTACAGGATATGTACCTGTACACTGGCGCACATCAGCAGTGGTTCCACTACACAAAGGAGGCACATCTACATACCACTACAATACAACACAATACAATACATTACAATACAATACAATACAATATGCTATTGCCCCTGGGACCACAGCAGCATACTGTTCTGCTACCCTGACCATTGTGACACATGTGATGTGATGGTACCTGCTGCTGTCAAACAGTTACACAGGGTGACTCATATGGCATATTACCTATCTGACTAACATTCAGCAGGGGTATGTGTGACATGTACTCATGGGGAGTCTTGCTTCTTAACGCTGTGTGGTATATTGCAGGGTATGTCTTATCTGTGGATAGGAACCTGTACCTCCACCATGTTCTCTCTATTGCAGTGTCACGGACGACACACAGCAGTCATTTAGGTTGTGGATGGTATGAGGTGTTACTATGGTTGCTGGACATCTGTCATGGGTGTGACTTAAGTATGTAAATCCAGGAGTTGTAACCTCTATGTGGGTAGTATGTGTGTACTCTGTGGTGTTGTCAGTCACTGTGCATTGGTAATGTGTTTGAGTGCATTGTCACAGTGTTGTACATGTCACTGTGTCCTTCTCCATATCTGTAGCTGTCATGTGAGGTACATACCATGGCAGCCATTATGTGGTGTGGAGGAATACACTGACCTACATGTCCGTAATTGACATACCATGTCTGGTGACACATACCATGTGCAGGTATTCCAGGAATAGTGTGCCACTGTGAATATCATTGGGGGGACTATTGTACACATTTATGACCCTGTTCACCCCTGACACATGCAGTGGTGGGCAGCCAATCACATATCTGGTGGTTACTGGTGTAGGTGATTTGAAATGGGGTATGGTACTCCAGTTTTGACACTGGTGTTCACTCCATGCCTTTGTCACCAGGCACCTGTTGCAATACATCTGTACACATGTGCCTCACTCAGAATATATATACATCTCTCTCTCTCTCTCTATATATATATATATGTATATAGATATATCTATATATATATATATATATATATATATATATATATATATATATATATATATATGACTGTATACATATACACATATATATATATATTGATGTACATATATTGCTATAGATATGGAGAGAGGGGGTGACGGAGAGGGGGTGAGAGTGACAGAGGGGGTGGGACAGGGGGAGTGTGAGATCATCATATACAGTCATACCTGTAGATAGTCAGATCTGTCTGTCTATGTATATGTATCTACATATATCTATATCTGTATGTGTGTATTAAATATATATGTTTGTACATATTCTATTTATCTTCATCTGTCTATGTATTCCTACATCTCTCTCTATGTATGTATACATATATGCATATTATATATATATATATATATATATATATATATATATATATATATATATATATATATATATATATATATATATATATATATATACATACATACATATATTGACATACATACGTATCCATATGATAGATAGGTATATCAACATGTTTGTTTACAAAACTGTATACACACACTAACATACTGCTAAACATACATAACTGTGAAACCTACTTTGTACATTGCACTACAACCTACATTCAACCTACATTGATATGTGCACATAGATGTTCTCACATACAAATGTATGTACAGCCTTCACTGATAGTTGCTGTATGTCCCCTGCCCTTTGCACATCTTCATATACATATGGATACAGACCAATGACACATATGGAGGGTTCACAGTGTGTAGACTTTTATAGTATTACTTTACATTACCTGTGTTTGTCACAGCTGCTTGTGTTGCCATCTGGTTTTGTGTCCTGCTGCTCCACTTGCCAGTTTTCAGCTTTCAGGTGGTTGTTGCTGACCAGTTTTGTTTGTGTATGTTTATTTTTTTTTCTCTGTCTCTCTCTCTCTCTCTCCCTACCTCCACAGGGTGCAATGAAAGTATTGCATGTGTGGACTGGGAGTACAGCATGCTTTTGTAGGTATCTGCATATGTCCATGTGATGGCCTCTGCACCAATTGTTAGCCAGCATTTGCTAATTGCATGCAGCCAGTTGTGTACTGATTGCAGTTCTCACTGTGATTTCAGGACAGTGCTATAAAAAGGTATGTGAGATAGGCATAGCCCTTTCAGATTTTAAGGGCAGGGACCATGCTGGTATGCTGTGGACACTGTTCTGTGAGTGTAAAGGTTAGTATCTCTCTCATATTTCTGGCTGTGTTGTAGATTAACATTTCTCCATTCATTTCTCCAGTTTCCTGTACTAAGTGTGTATGTACACTGACACCTAAGACTACTACTACTGTTAATGTGGGTGTGTGCACTTTCCTGTGGGACATGTGGTGTAACTGGTGTATAGCAGTGGCTCTTGCACTTTGTTGCTATGGCTTCAATATTTGCCCTTTACAGTCACTACTTGTATGCCTGCTAGGTGTCTTGACTGTAGTGTGTTGCTGTGGCTTTCCTATTTTCCATGTACATTCACACCTTGGAATGCTTGCTATATCTGCTAGGGTGTTACTGCATGCAGTGTGGTCTGGCCGTGGTGTGGGCCTTGACATCTATTAGGGTATTTAAGTATGCTGCTGAACAGGCCCCAGAGACTCTCAGGTGCATCTGTTATCTGCCTCATGGAATGGTACATATCAGTGGGGTACACCCATTAAATTGTCTGGTATTCTGCAGTTGTGACTGTGGGATAGCATGAGCATATGTATTACTACACTATTTCTGCCGTGCAAGTGGTGCATACTTTCAGGACTTCGTAGTTACCATTGCATGTGTTGTAACACCTTTCTGCCTACTGTTTGTACATTTCACATGGAGTATGTGGGGCATCCCTGTAACTCAGTCACTGTTGCTATGTCTGGGCTCTTAACTATTCAAATATGGCAGTGTCAGACCTCTCAAGTGTACAGATATTTGCAGGTTGTCCACATTTCTGCCTCATATTTTGGTCAATATCTCATGAACAGCTCTTTCTGGTAAATCACTCTGGGCTCAAGTCAGAATATAGTGACAAACATTTAAGTTTCAGACTTCATACCCTTCCAAACATCCAACAAAATACAGAACCTGTTACTCTCTGAACTGTCTAAGTTTGTTGTAACATTATTTGGAATGTGTCCCTGTTTTTGGCCCTTTGCTCCACATATTTTTCTACTTGGTCCAGATGTGTTCCTGTAAGAGGTTGTGGGGTATGGGCAGTGATTATCCTGCTGTGAGTATGTGTGTGGCTTGCAAGGTGCTACAGTGACATTATTACCTACTAGCTACCAACTAGCATGGCTGTTTCTGTTTGCACACTACTATTATAGAAATCCACTAGATTTGACAGTAAATATACATGACATGCTTTGTGTACTACATATCCTATATTCCCTTTACATTCATTCCTACTATTACATGATATATTTATTGTAGCACAATGTTCTTATATAACAGTCATGGCTTAGTGGTAAGTCATGCAGACTAGTGTTTCCAAGGTCCTGGGTTCGGGACTGACAGCGAAATTTTATTTTGCTTTTGAACAGACTACAGGACCTGTCATTCAGAGTGACTAAGGCACTTTTAAGCAGTTGTAACCGGGTTAGCGCTGGTTTGCTCGGAGCTCACGCATGCGCACTGGCGTTCAGCTCCGCGCACACCTGCTTACAACTGCTTAAAAGTGCTTACTCTTGCGCACACCCGCGCTATTTTCTGTCAAAGAAATGAAAATGGGGAGACAGGAAAGTGGTGAAAAAGGGGTCACAAAGAGGGTAAGACAGTAGGGAAACAAGCTTGGGTTTTGCAGGAGGGATGTAGGTAAGGCCCATAGCTGCCCATTTCTTCATCAGCAACAGCTGTGCATATGTTTGTAATTTGGTGTGACATTTGAAACCTTCCACCCCTGAGAGAGGTGTAAGGACAACAATAATACTTGTTGTACAGCCAATTGTAATTGACAGTTTCCATGTCCAGCAGACATGTGTGCGAAATGGGCAGCTATGTATGGGGTGTAATTTGTTTGTGGGTACAGAGTGCCTTTTTTTTTTTTTTTCAGGTGAGAGTGGTATGTCAGGTAAAGGAAGTTGGTATAGCTGGGGTGGTAGGTTGGGTAGGTCAACAGACAAGACAAACAAGATGCAAACAGGGGTGGTGTATGACATGTGTGGAGGGGTTACACAATTGACGGGGACAGATGTTTGGATATCCAGAGCCCATGAGCCCACAGATGGCAACAGTGGAACTGATATCCCCACCCATGGGCAGTTGCCACTGTGCCTTCACTGCCCAGGATGGGGCTGTGCTGGGGGCTGTGTAGGCCAGGCAGCAGGCATGCCCGTTAGTTGTGCCACCTGTGCCTCAAGCTGGCGTAGGGGCCCAAGAACAGCTTCCTGGATCTCCCTACGCACCACAGTCCGGACGCTATGGAGGGTGAGTGGTGGTTCTCCTCCAGCCACACTTGCAGAGGGGGGACAAGCCCCATCCCCTGCAGCACTTCCACCCACAGGTGGCACAGGGCCACCGGAGGAGGGTCCGGAATGGGCACTACTGCCAGGTGCACTCGCCAGCTGAGGTGGGAGAGGTGGGTCCGCTGGACCCCGCCTTCCCTGTCGTCCTACGTTTTGCATTATGTCATGACAGTTTGGGTTAGTAACATACAATACCATTCACAATTAGTTGTAACAGCATGCATTAGTATTCCCATTAACCAAACACCCAGATATTCACACCATTGAACAGCGAGCATAACACATGCATAATTTGAACAGCAATACACAGTCAAACAACATGCAGGGTTGATTGATGGAAACAGGCCATCAGGTTTGGATGTATGAACAGGGCAGATGCATCAACGTACATGCAAATATGTATGACCAAACAGGACAAATGTCCAGGGGTGTTAATTGTGATTGCACATACCAATTTCACGTGGAATGGATTATATGTGGTTATAGGGTAGGGTGAAGAAAATATAATTAACACCTTCAAATACCAATACATATGCTGTACATTTCTAATAGCTGCAGATATATACACACTACAGTTCTACCTACAGTTTCCTATGTGATAACTACTTCAAGTTGGTGATAAGAATGTTACTGCTACATCAATATACATTTTCATTTTTATTCATACACGTTCATATCTGGCTCTGTTCAGCTACATCATCCTGCTACATTTGCTTTATATAGCTATAGACAACTGTGGATGTTTGGTATTTCAGACAATCATACTATCTGCATATTGCAGACTGAGAGCAACATATCCAGATTTTGGGATACACATTCCAGCTGCAGGAACATTTTGAACACATTTTGCAGTTTGGTTCTGCTTGTCACATTCATTTCATTCTGTACTGACTGCAGTATACTTTATTCAGGAGTTATTACTACTTTATTGGTGGATTCATAACTCTTTCTCACACTCTCTCACTTGTTTTATTTTTACAGTTCAGGATGGTACTTACTTCTAGGCTTTATTGACATGTTTTACCTGTAGTTATTACAATCCTTTCCAACAGTCTCACTTCTGTCATGTTTCAGTATTTCAACAGGGATATATTTCACACATGTGTTTTGCTCATCTTCTGCAGCTGTACTTTTCAGCCTGCTGCAGGTTGTGTACTATTATATTACAGGTGGGACATCTTTATTTCAGACTTTATTTCAGACATTTTCATTTTTCTGTTTGGATTACAGACTGCAACACACTTTTGTAATCAAGCAATACTTGCAAATACTCTTACACTGTTACTTGCACATTTTATTACTTAGTGACTACACTGCACTCTTTTGCTAACTGACATACTTTTATATTTATTTACAGTTACAGGGAGAGGATTACTGACCTGCCTGGTGGCGCAACCGCACCAGCCTATAGCCATAGGCTCTGCGGTTCGCAGAACGGACACCTGCAGCTGTAATATAAATAAAGTAATATTGGAATACACATCTCCATAATACCAGCTAGGTTAATTTCTTACATACATAATTAGATGTAACTTACTCAGTAGTGGGGCGTTGGGCATTTGCCGGGCCTCCTGGATCCAAAGGTTCAGTTGGTCCTGCTTCCATCTCTTCAGGTCCGCATGGTGGTGACGGACCTGCTCACCACTCCTTGGAATCCCTGTGGTTCTGGTAAGATCATGAGCCAACCAGTCCCATGCCTCAGCCCTATATGCTCCCTACAGGACCTGGCCCTGCATGAGTTGGGCATTATGATTGTGGACAAGGAGCCAAACCATATATTTGGACTCTTCAATGCCCCACCTCTGTGCTCGAAAGCAACTACCCTCACCTACTCCTGACATTCTGGCTGCAAGTTAGTTCTACAATCGGTTATGCTGTGTATTCCCACCTATGGGGCTTATATATGCCATTTTTCCTGCACTTATCTGTGATTGGCCATTTTGGAATTGTATCAGCTTCACAAAACCTGCTTTGTCATGCTCCTTTTTCTATTCATTCCTATATATTTGCTATTACTGCATTTCTAAGTACAGCTGTCATGGCTTAGTGGTTCAGTACCTTGACTATGTTGCATGGTATCCTGGGTTAGAACCTGGCCACTGCTTTTTATATTTTATGACTGTCTACACAGGCTAGGAGGTGTGTCTGTGTAAAGGCAGTTTTGTTACAGCTTGCTCAACGTTGACCATCGGTTAGCTTGTTGGTGTGGTGCGCAGCTCCGCGCAAATGGGTTACACTGGTTTACGCTTCATTTGGCTGTCAGTACGCATATTACGCTCAGCTCAGCTAGGGGCACACAGTTTCAGCATGTTAAACCACTGCTCACCTACGGGCACTCATTCTACACCTGTTAAACCACTGCTCACCTACGGGCACTCATTCTACACCTGTTAAACCACTGCTCACCTACGGGCACTCATTCTACACCTGTTAAACCACTGCTCACCTACGGGCAGATGCACTCAACTTGTTAGACTGTAGCTCAGCTATAGGCACATCTGGCATCTTTTATTATTTTGTTATCTCACATTTCTTCAAAATAAATGGCCCATTTCATTACATTTTACATAAAATATAATTTTATATGTGTACATATATATCAGGGACTTGTTTCGTGCTTATTTCACTAAAAATAAAAATTGATGTTGTGGGGTCTCGAACCATGACTGCCTGCTCTTCAGCCGATGTCTCTACCGCTACGCTATTGCTTTTTGGCTTACTTTGCATAGTTAGTTCTTATATGCTTTTCCACTTACTGCTAACTGTGGCTAAGCTATGGGCAAGCCCGCGCAAACGAGCGCACTCACGGGCAAACATCTTTACAATTTAAAAGAAATATAACATGTTCATTTATATATTTTATGTTCATAGTCTGTGGGGGCATGTGTTGTGTTGTGTTTATTCACATTTCCATGGACTCTGTCGTGGGGGATTACTTTCGGGACTTTTACTCTTCTGGGGGCATGTCCGTTTGCAGGGCTCAGCCTACGGACACGCCCCCTACTGTCTTCCATGGACCGTGTAAGCCTTAGGTGTGATTCAGCATGCCCTCATGCATATGCATGACATGCTGACGTCACACCGTTTAACTGCAGCCTCCTTGTAAGCCTTGTAACTCTTACACGGAGGCTTTGTGAATCCTGCCCCTTGTTTTTTCACATATTGTACTTATTTGACTGCCTGCACTTTTAAAAAGTTGTTTTTTGTTTAAATAATTTGTTTAACTGTTGTAGGCTACACACTAAAGTGCGATAGCCTTTTCTGATCAGTTGTAGCTGTTTAAAGCTGTTTTAAGTGTATTTTTTTACTGTGTTTGCCTTATCTTTTCAAAAAACAAAAAAAAAAAAAACTAAAAAATTCCTTGTTTCCCGCCTTTCTAAGCTAGTATAGTCCAGTTTTCAGGCTAGTGCTGAATTTAGGGCTCTGATACTAGTTTCTGAGTTGCCCATACCTTACTGGGATAGAAGGAAGTTTCTCTGTTCACCTGTGAAAGAGCGGAGCTTTGAGCAACCTATCTGTCCCTGGAGGAGTGGTTCCAGCCCAGAAGTTAGTAGTTTATTGGCCATTTTGGGCTAATTTCTATCTCTTTCATTTCCCTACTATAAAAACTGCATTTGCATGGTTTTGCGCACCGGGCAGTGCCAGTTAGCTACTGTTAAATTATTCCCAGATCCACTAAGTCTCCTCTTCAGTTTTTCCCTTGAAACTAGTCTAACTTTCAACCTAAGTACTCAAAAAGCATCTTACAGCCCAGCACTTGCTCAGACCTATAAGCAAGCATTAATATACCCTGACACTGATTGTCCAGCAGGGCAAGGCTCTTTATTCACCCCTCAGCAATAAAGCGACTAAGCAGCTCACCCTACTATTCAGGCATGACCAAAGCGCAACTTCAGGTGCACTGCCCAGTCCAGCTGGTGAATCTGGGTATCCTGAGGCAATGTTACAACTGCCTCATGTACACAGACAACCCTCTCCTCCTACCACAAAACACTAACATATGCGAGAGATGCAATTATACAGCCAAACTGGAAGCTAAGCTGTCTCCACCCAAGACTGGAACAGACAGTCAAGAGGAGAAGGTTAACACTTGCACCACAACTCCAGCCACGCACAGACCTACTAAAACAGCACTGGCAAAAAATATACATAAATACACAAAATCATACTCGGAGGCTCTAAATAAAAACCTGCAAAAGCATCAGAGACCTCCAAAGCAGACACCCAAACAACCTGCACTTCCCGTCACAAACCAGACAAAACATAAAACACAAAATCAGTGTGACGCACAATCACAGCCCTTAAGGCGAAATAACATACCTAACACATGAGTAATAGGTGACTCTATAGTCAGGCACAATGACGTCCCACTCACTAGGCTGGACAAGCAGAAGATTACTGTTAGCTGCCTGTCGGGAGCCATAATCCACAACTTAACACAAGCACTCAGGTCACTCCAGAACAGGTACAAATATGACTCTGTCATTGTTCTTGTTGGTGTGAATGACCTGAGACGTACCTCCCTGGACTACATGAAAAGAGACATGGAAGAGCTCTCTGATCATGTATCCCAGGTGGGAATGACCCTGACCCTGAGTATCATCCTGCCCTCACCAAGAATGACACCTCAGTATAAAGAAAAAATTATCAATTTTAACAATTGGCTAAGCTTCTGGTGTCATTCAAAGGGGATCCAGTGTCTTTCAGCCTGGGACGACATGCTCGACAAGCCGCGTTGCTTCACAAGAGACGGCTTTTACCTGTCTCCCCTAGGCTTTTGAATACTGGCCAAGGCTCTTGCTGCCCCCATAGTGCCTTTTTTAGGCAAGGCTCAAAAGTCAAACCCACCTCCATAAACAGCACAATTAACAAAAAACTGAGGGTTATGCTACTCAACGCCAAGAGTTTAAATCTCAAAATGCATGCACTTGAAGCACTCCTCAGTATGGAGAATGTCGACATCTGTGCAGTAACTGAAACCTGGTTCAAGGCTCCAGAGAGCACCTCAGCACTACCGGGCTACAACTCATACCACACGTTTTGGCCACACGAACACGGACTGAAACACAAAAGGAGGGGGTGTATCCATATTCATCAAGGATACCTACACCTCCAGGTTAGTGACGCAGCATGATACCTCTGAGATCATCCATGTGCAACTAACATCAGGAAAATCTGCAATGCAAATTGTGGCCTGCTACAGATCACCCTCCATGACCCAGGACCACCACACCTTTCTGGAGACACTGGAAAACATGAAGGTCCTACCAAACACCCTGATATTGGGTGATTTCAATTACCCTACTATTCACTGGGAAAACTACTCGAGTACAAATTCCCAGGCCCAACACTTCCTGGAATTCAACTCAAACACCCTGGATAAACTGATAAACTCCACTACGAGAGGAGAAAACATATTGGACATGGTCATCACTAACATGGGCGCCAGGTGTTCCACACCGGAGGTCAACCCGTCACTGGTTAGATCAGACAATAAACTAATCACTCTGGATGCCCCACCCCACCCCCAACTAAGGAAACCACAGTAAAAAAACTTTTCTAATGCAAACTTCACCTTACTTAAGACAGAGGTGGTAAGTTTGACAGCCCCCCACGCTAAAGGATAATGCTGCCCAAGATGCAGAAACCTTTAGAAATGCACTCTATGAGCACCTACAAGGATGCATGGATCATGCCATCCCCTAGCAAAACTAAGACTCACTCCTCTAAGAGAAGGAAACCAGTTTGGTGGACCCCTGCAATAAACAGGATATACAATAGAAGGAGGAAACTAGTTCAGAAAAAAAGCAAATCCCAAAAATGAAAGACATCCCTGATCAGTATCAGTAAGAAACTGAGGTCCCACATGAAATCATCCAAGGCTAACTTCAAAAGAAAAATAGCCAAGGATTCAAAAAATAACCACAAAGCCTTCTTTAGCTATGTTAAGAATCTAAGTGGCAACTCGCAGATATGCACTGAACTAGTGCAAAATAGCACAAAATATACTGAACCTACTGATATTGCCAACATCCTGGCAGATAGATTCAGTGCAAACTTCACCCACTCTCACCTCCAAAAGGGCCCACAACAATACCACAAAAGTGTAGTATCCCAAAAATCACAGACGCACAGGTGAAAACAGCCATTTAAAAAGCCAAAAACACAGCATCAATGGGACCAGATTGTGTCCCAGGCTGCGTCTTGCATGAACTACAGAGCGAACTAACCCCCCACCTAAACACGCTGTTCAACCTCAGCCTCTCCACAGGCTACGTGCCCATAGAATGGTGCACAGCAACTGTTATTCCTCTCCACAAAGGAGGGGCCACAACTGACCCTGGTAACTATCGCCCCATAAACCTGACTAGCCTAGCTATGGAGTGCATCATCATGGAACTCATTAACAAAGGCATTGGGAACCTCCAAACACTTGACCCGACCCAGTTCAGCTTTGTTAAGGGCAGTTCATGCCTACTAAACCTAGTTGACTTCTTCAAGACAGTCACCAAGGCCATAGATGAGGGAAAGGTGGTTCACACAGCCTACCTTGACCTTGCCAAGGCTTTCAACACCATTCCTCACTCGGGTATTACAGAAAAACTCACCAGCCTGAACATAAACCCCTAAATCATGAGATGAGTTGCCAACTGGCTTACAAACAGAACTCACACAGCAAGAATAGTGGGCTCCAGATCTGACTCTAAACCAGTCACAAGTGGTGTCCCGCAAGGCTCGGTCCTGGGACCCCTACTGTTCGGCATATACTTCTCATAAGTACAGGGAAACACAGGAGGACTATGGCTAACCAAGTTCGCCGATGACTGCAAACTGGGAGCTATAATTGACTCTCCAGCTGACATGGACATCCTCCAAAAGGGCATCACTTAGACGGACATCTGGTGTCAAAGTCATGGCCTCAAGCTAAATGCCTAAAAATGCATAGTCATCCCATTTGGGAAAAACAAAACACCCACGAATTACCACATAGGTGGCAGCCCCCTTAATACAGAAGAGGTAATAAGAGATCTGGGGACCCAGGTAGATAGTAATCTCTCCTTTGACAATCATATTGCCAAAGTAGTTAGGAAATCCTTCTATGCGGCCTATCTAATTACTAAAGGGTTCGCATCTAGAAATAAAGAGGTTATAGTGCCCCTCTACTCGTCACTCATTAGACCCATCATAGAGTACAATGTCCCATTTGGGATGTACTTCACAAGACACTTCCAAGAGCTGGAAGGACCACAAAAGTACCTCACCAAGAGGATTACTGGTCTCAAACATATGTCCTATGCAGCCTGACTGAAAAAAGTCTGGCTGTACTCAGTGGCATATCGCTTACTCAGAGGTGATCTCTGCCTGACTTACAAAACCATGTCCAACTCAGAATTGATGGACATGCTCCACCTAAAGAAATCCAAGTCACTGCGAGCCACTCACTCTAGTGAGCTAAACCTCACCACAACAATAAATAGAACATGCTGGAGGGATAGATTCCTGTCACAGAGACTCCCCATGCTTTGGAACAAAATTCCAAATTACATCAGGCAGAGCCCCTCACTAACACTCTTCAAGAGAAACCTTGACGTGTGGATGGGTAGCAGAAAATACACCCCTGGGATCATTTCATTGGCTCTGCTTGACAGAGGATCAGTTAATTAATCAACGGGGCGGCGAAAGACGGCACACTCTGGCTAGGCTTATAAATGCCCTTGGGCAGATAGCCTAGTACCTACTTATGAACCTATGAACCTATATGTGATATTATTATGGATGTGCTCAGTGCATTGTTGAACATTATTCCTTAATTTCCTGACAAAAATGAGAAAAGTTTTATCCTTTCCTCTGGTATCTGTAGTGACCTAACATTTGTATTCTGCTTTACATTTTCTAATGGTGTTCTTCAGTTCCTTGCTGGCATGTCTCATTGTGGTCTTGAGGTAGGGGATCAGGATTTCTCACAACCTTTCATTATTTCCTTTTTTTTTACAGTTTATTAGTATAAGAATTATGCAAGGCATTTTTTTCCTTAACTTACCATTATATTTATAGTGTACGAGTACATTGTTCTCTATGAAGCTGTTTAGAAGCTGGTAAAAAAAATTGGCAGTGAAGGTAGCAGCCCTCTCAGCTGGGTCAATTTGCATGAAATTGCTGGGAATTTTATAAGGGTCTTCTAGAACTTGAAGTAGGTTTTTATTTATGTACTTTTGGGTGAATAGACTAACCAGCAGCCCATTTTTCAACCATACACAGGCCACTAGAGCAAGGAAAAACATTAGTATAGCAAGCAATAGTTATATAATTACATTTATATGTATTTGTAATATTAATATAGAGAATTATAAGCAGGTCTCCAGTTATAACTATGGTATTATGTGTTCGAGACGTGGATGTCAAGAGGCATAGTTTAAGGTTATGATCAGAGAACCAATCGTAATTCTTTCTAGTGCATGGAGCTTTAACTGCTCCATGTACTACTAGCTACAAAAAATGCTAAGTGTTTTGCTGGCTTACAAAGCTGTAAATCACACAGCAAACACTGTCAAAAAGAGTGGCATGTTTTATGTTAGGGTAAGGAAGTCAGAAAAGACAGAAAGTAAGAATGAAAAGGACTGATTATAAATATAGAAAACAGGTAAAAAGAAATCTGTTTTTAATTCTACCTGTGTTGTTTAATGGCCACTGCTGGCAAGTTTCACTGCCTAGCATGATACCCAGTCCCAACAACTTAATTAGGGGGTGCTTAACAATTGTTAAGATTAGGTCTCATGCTACTGAAGCCCTTGACTGGTTTGTCTTTTTTGTGATATTGAAGTTTAATTGCAGTCCTCTGTGCACTGCAGTGTGCTTGCACATTCGCACAAGAATGGTTGTTGTACCTCAGTAATGAGTGTACTAATTTGGGTGATTTACAATAGGGAAGAGCCGAAGAGGTCCTGTGACAAACTCTGGTATCATCTTCAAATTATTGATAATCTACCAACTTGTGTGATTTAGCATTGGTCTGAAAGAAATGAGTAAAATGGGATCAGTTGAAAGCAAGGAAAGGCAATCAGCTGTTTAAAAGTTTTGCAACATAAAACACAAAGTTTCAGTTTGGAGTGCACAAGTGGTTTTCATACATACCAGTGCAACATATCTGGGCACAGTATATAATGAAAGCAGAAAAATCACAAAGGGTAATACCCCTGGTCAAAATGGTCTACTATTAAGAAATGTAGAATGGGTACTTTATATAGGAATATGTGGGAGCCTAGGGTTTAGTTAACAAAGAAGTTGTCAATAGGAAGGTGGAGGAATAAGGAAGGACTGGCCCTAACTAATAAAGAATGGTCTCAGGCATGGAGAGGACCAACATTATTAAATAAAGGGCTGCAATACACAGACTAACAGATGTGTTTTCCCTGCAGATGCTATCTCACCCCCACTAACACAGTCTGAGTGGGGTCTAAACAATCTGATGAGCGTTGGAGATGTCATAATCTGGAAGTGGGGAACTTCCAGTTTTGGGATTGCTCTGTGGTTAAGAGGTACTGGGAGCACATTGTCCAACTGTTAGAAAGGGCAAATGAGGAACATTTGAAATATAATTGCGTGTTTTGAGTTTTCATAATAGAAAAACAGGTATTAGCCCTAAGGTACTTGCTATGAAGATATGTTTTGTTTTGGCAAGCACAGTTAAGCTAATTTGTGCCAGAGAATGGAAGTCAGGGAGAAAATTAACAAAATGGCATATGAATAGAAGATATGCCAGAGCCTAGGTAATATTTTATATTCTTTTAAAAAGATTAGTCACTAGATTGATATTCCTTCTGTTTAGAACATCCTCTTTAAGAGCTTTACGTAAAATCCACTATTCAGTTGGCATTTTGAGCTACAATGCATTGGTATAGTGATTGAACTAAGTGGTATAGCTGAACTTGTATATTGTATTTACTGTAACTATTGTTAATAATAACAATAATCAATATTTAATAATAATTAATAAATAATTAATAATTGTTTTTATTTACTGAGCCAATGGAGCAGAGTTTGTTTGAATTATAAGAAGAAAAATCGATTTCACTCATGACCGATTGCTATTATTTTAATGCTCTGGAGATTGCTTCCATGAACTTCAGAAATCAAGGATTCTTTCAGAGGTCTGCTCCATCTACCTCTGTTTCCATGAACAATGCAGATGGTCTTTCTGTTCTGGGAAGCATTGCCCAAATTACACCCTGCCTTTATTTGAATACTACAGCAAATCATCACCTGGTCTTTTCCAGTTAAGTGATCTGCATTATTAATGTCACAGTGGAGGTTCCTAATACAAACTGGCCAGACATGGAGTACACAAAGTGTCAGGTGATGATCTGCCATATGCGTTGCTCTCACTCTTTTAAATGCTTGCTTAAAGGCTTTAGCTCCTTTATATCCCCAAAAGGCACTGCTTCTAAGGCTTTCAGTTTTAGTTTAACTGTCAAGTTGATGCAAAACATTTCTTGGCTTGTCTTTTGTGTCTGAACGTTCTGGTTATTGTATAACACTGTTACTGCTGTTGTTATGTTGTATTCAAATAAAATAAAATGCAGTTAAAAAAATAATATGTTTATACATGAGCATAAGTATCATGAGAAAACACAGTAAGTGTAATATTTACATAATTTGTGAATTTACATTGAAACCGTGTATGTGACATCAAACATATATAGAGATTTACATATTTACAAAGGAAAGCCCGACTTTCTGAAAACATTAGTACAGCAGTTAACAGTTGTGCATTTTTATTGACCTTGAGTACGTGATATCGGTAACAGATATGTACTGAGAGGGAAGACAATCATTATATATAATATTAACATATTTACATGGATAATCATGAATTTCACATTTATTGTAGTGAACTATAAAGGTTCTTATTTCTATGTAATTTGGAAATATAGCAATGCAGAGGCTCCACAGTGAGTTTACTGAGTCCCTGTTATGATAGTGTACAGCTGACTCACAATGCTTTGGTAATGCCATTCATTTCCTTTGAAGCATGAACAGCAGCTTCCTTTAACAGGTGCTCTTGTAATCTATTTTTAGAGTTCCAAACTATGTTCTATCCTTAGTTCGCTGCAAAGGTGATTACTAGATGGCAGATACGAGTTTTGAAAAGGTTGTTTCCCAGCTGGAGGTTTTAAAATAAGGTTGGATAAAGGTTACAGATTAATTGAAGTCATCCCTGAGATTGTATTTTTGCTGTCTGACAACTAGTTAGTTCTTTAAGGGAGGGCATTGGCCAAGCTTGATTACTTTAAATAGCTGTACACCAAACAGAAGGGTGGCTGTGATGTTCACAGGTAGCCAGTTCAAGCATTCATGCAGAACACAATGTTTAGTTAGACTTATCTGCCAAGAGTACAATGCTGCAGATTTTATTAACTGCAGTCTATACTCTGTGTGTGTGCCTGCCTATTTGAAAAGATATTATAGGGAGAACATATTTAAATTTTGGGATAAGTATATTTCTGGCTAATGAATACCTCTGAGTGGGTGAGAGAAAGTGTGATATTTTACACCACAGTTTTAGCTGCTGTAGCACACTGCTTACAACTTTGCCTGTATATTGGTGCATGTCTAGTGATGGCTCTAAAGTCAGTCTAAGATATCTTTGTCCTGTGACCTGGGCTTTAGTATTTCCATTGTTGTCCCTAATTACTATGAGTAGAGTTCTAAAAAAGTTTTTGTTTAGAGGCAAACAACATGACATTGGATTTGTTGGGTTTAGTAGCAATCTATTACCTGGAGTCCATTTACAAAAGTTGGAGAAGCTGTGTTGTAGCTTGTTTTGAAATTCACTAGGCTCTGAACTATATTCCAGAAACAACTAATCATCACCTTGCATAATACTTGAATTATCACAGACATTATCATTAATAAAGAAGGAGAATAACACATGCAGCAAGACAGAACGTTATGGCACTCCAGTGTTAAAAGTGTCAGTTTCTGAAATTGTGTTTCTTGTATTGAACTTGAAAGGTTTTGTTTTCTAGATAATTCTGGAAATATAGCAATGAATAATTCTCCTAATTAGCAGGGAGTTGTTCATGTTATTAAACATAATGTCTGTTTTTCCCTGTAGAAGTCCCTAAAGATAGTTTCATTTTGTGGTGGGGTACTACAATTTCTCCTGACAGAGAAAGCTACTGATCGGTGCTCAGATTTAAACACTCATGAGGAGATGAGGGTAGGGAATTGGGGTGGGGTAGGGGGAGGGCTAGCTTGGTAAAGATCAGGTCAAGGATATTAGAGACTCCCCTGGCTAGTTTTATACTTTGCTCCAGTATATTCATACATTCATAGACTGTTACTAGGCTAATGGCCCAGGGATGTTTCTAAGCCTAGCCACGTTCTCACAAAATAATAATGATGCCCTGTTTCCAAATGGAACACTGAGAGCCAGGCATTTATAACCTACCTCTATCCATAAGGGACATGGGTGCCAGGCCAGGTGTAATTGCCCTGTTCCTCATCCACTGGTCTAGGTTCCTATTAATAATGCACGGGAAATGCTAAGCATTTAATTTTTTAGAGATATAAGTGCACCAGTCAATGCTTCCATAATTGAAGTCCCCTGGCAATTTGATTCATTTGACGTGTCAGTGGTATTAAGGTAATTTCCATGATCTTTGGGCACATTGATGTGATCTGTAAATAGCAATGAAGTAAAGTTGGATTTACTAAGGGTAATTTGGATCTTCAAAAGCTCTACATTAGGGCTGTGGGTAATTTAATATGAGCTGATAGTGTTTCTGACAAAGACACACACTTCCTCCTACTTACGCAAGGGCCTGAAAGCATGATAGGCCCTAAACCCTGACATAGATTTGGTGCTGTCATTGCAATGAAACCATGTCTTAGTAACTACTCAGATATGAATATGTTCGAGTTGCAAGATGGACTCAAGTTTCAGCATTTTTCTGTTTAGATTCCTGTCATTAAGCAATACCACCATGGTGTTGTCCAAATTTTGAGTTTGAATTTACTATGTAGGAATGTCTAATAGTGAGACTGTCAAAGAAAAGGAACTATGGGGTAGTAAAGGCTTTAGCCAGTATGCAGCAGTCCACATATGAAATGTGTAAGCTATCCCTAGCAAAACAGTGATTCTTATCCTCCACAATTGCCACAAAGCAGTGTCTGGTTAAGCAACTTACTCAAGGTCACATGATAGGCAAATGAACCATGGAAAGATTCAAACCCTGTACCCTTTATGCAGGAAGAAACTAATTGTTGGATATCATTCTAGGTGAAGGCAATATACAACTTAAGACCAGTGTC
This sequence comes from Protopterus annectens, assembly GCF_019279795.1. Classification (NCBI taxonomy): domain Eukaryota; kingdom Metazoa; phylum Chordata; order Ceratodontiformes; family Protopteridae; genus Protopterus; species Protopterus annectens. The sequence continues at coordinate 946,584,082 of NC_056730.1, forward strand.
CTTCATGCCTCTAAAACATGCATAGTAACTTCCATCATATCTTTATGCATGTCCCTGTGGGTGGAGTGTCTCAGGTCATTCACTAACACCTGGTCCACCAAAAGGTCAAAGTCATACTTGTCTGCTTTAAAGAACTTTAAGTTTCTTATTACATCATGGATTATGGCAATTGACAAGCAGCTTACAAACACCCTATAACAAACTTCAGCTAGACATTAGAACCCTGCTCTTGCCCAGTTAGATAAGTGTGGAGTCTGCATGTCTAACTACAGAGTGACCTATGACTAAGACCTTCCCCTATGTGGCAACAAACTTAGTGAAACTTATGGGCTTAGACCTGCTTTCCTGGAGACTCTTGTATGACCTGTGTGGAGATGTAGTGAAAACATTATTACTGTTTTATACATTAGAATAATATAGAAAAGTATGATCACAGTGAGTGCATAAATTACCCCGCTCATTATATGTCATCATATATTCAAAGATTCACAGGTTCATAGGTGTTTACAAGGCTAATGTCCACAAAGGCCTTTTTAAGCCTAACCATGCATTCCAAATCTCTGACAACTTCCGGTAACCTTGATAAGTGTAAGCAGGGGCTCGGAGATGACACATTTACAAGGAGGGGCCTGGGAGATAAACCATTTACAGGCTGCCTCTGTCCATTAGAGAAATAGGTGTCAAACCAGAGATGAATTTTCTGTTCTCCGTCCAATTTTGAAAATTACACTTGCATTGGGTTAGGAAGGAACTCTGCTTCACATGGATAGGGAGCCTGTTCCAGAGGAGCAGGAGTCTATGGGGTACATATCTGTCTGTCCAGCAGGTTCTATTTATGTCACAGGCATGGTTTATGAATTTAGAATGGGTGATTCTGGTGCTGTTTGTTTACAGGATATGCAGGAGGTTCATCAGAGTGGGGTCTGACAATGCCTTGTATCCCAGGTATAGATCTCCCATCAACAACCTGTAGGAGACAGAATACAGGTAGAAGGCCTTGAGGCAGTCTGCATAGGACATGTTATTTACACCCTGTATTCTTTTAGTGAGCAACCTCTGAGAACATTCCAATTGTTGGATATGCCTTATTAGCTACATACCAAAGGGAGCATTGTACTCAATGATAGGTCTGAAGAAAGCCAAATGCAGTGAAATAATGACTTCCTTGGACTTAGATGCCATACCTTTGTTTATAAGTTGTACAACATGGAATGACTTCCTTACTACTGCAGAACCGTGATGGTCAAAGGTTAAATTACAGTAACTGTGTGTCCCCTAGTCCCTGACTACTGGGTGAACTCTTAGGGGTGTGTTGTCAATATGATAGTTACCAGGGGTGGATGACTTCCTGAAGGATACTATTATGCATTTCTTGGCATATAGTGTTAGTCTATGGCTTTGACACCAGTTGTTTGTTTATGTCAGCTTTTCCTAAAGAACATTTGTGTCACTGAGAGATTTAGTTCCTAATTTGCAATCATCTGCAAATTTAGTCAGCAAGAGGCCATTAATATTGGCTTTGACTTCAGAAAATTTAATGCCAAAAAGGAGTGGTTCCAGGACCAATCCCTCACAGACTCTGCTTGTGATTGGCCTCTTTGTAGAGGTGGACCCCCCCCCAGTTCTAACTTCCTGTGTCCTATCTGTGAGCATGTTGGCTATCCACCGAGTGACATAAGGGTTTGTACCTAACCTCTTGAGTTTGTCAACAATGCCAAAGTGGAGTATTGTGTCAAATGCCTTGCCCAGGCCAAAGTAGACAGTGTGAACCATTTGCCATCATCTATTGCTTTGGCAACCTTCTCAAAGAAGTCCACCAGAATGAGTAGCCATGACCTGCCCTTGAAGAAAACAAATTGGATTGGATCCAGTGTCTGGAGGTTTCCTATGTCATAGTTGATCATTTCCATGATAATTCTTTCCATGGCTTTGCATACGAGACTAGTGAGACTTGTGGATCTGTAGTTTCCAAGACCTGTAGATGGCCCACCTTTGTGCAGAGGGATGTATGTTGCTGTTCTCCATTCATGAAACACAAAGCCTGTTTGAAGGCTACAGTTAAATAAAAATTTCAGAGGCCCTGATAGGTCGTTTCATGCTATTTAGAAGGCATCCTGGGGTATTGCCTAGGCCATTGATGCAGTGTTTTTGGCCTTAGAGAGAGCATTAAGGACCTATTCCCTAGTGGTAGGGAGTTATATTTGACAGTATTTCCTAAGGGAAGGTTGAGAGGAGAGAGAGATAAAGTTGAAGCTGAGTTTGTCAGCCAGTAGGTTTACTACACTATATCTTCAGGCTCAGTGTAGGTGGCTCCATTAATAATGAGCTCTGCACACAACTGTGTATTGCCTTTGAGGTTGAGGACATAGCTAAATAATGTCTTGTTGTTGTACTTACCCCAGGAGGCCAAATTTACCTCAAATATGGCTTCAATATACTTTATTTTTCCTCTGAATTGTTTGTTTAGTTTGACAAGATTGTTTTTATCCTGCTAGATGCTGTAACTCCTAATTTTTGCCATGATTTTCTTCCTTTTGTTATACAGCCTATTGATGCTGTTATTCCACCAGGATGGCTTGTTTTTTGAGATATTTCTGTACTTCTTCCTGGGGTATCACTGCCTCTGTGCAGCTATTAATATGCTTGTATAGGGTTTTTGTGAAACAGTACTGCGTAGACAACAGTGTTTTCAGGGTTTATGGGGGCATGACATTTTGCCAAGTTATCACTTTATAGAAGGAAGTTAGCCTTAGATTAGTTCTTGAATATTCCAGGGTTATCTGGGGATTCATGTTTTATTTATATTTCAAAGGATACCATTTTGTGGTCTGACCTTACCAGAGAAGACATTAGGGTGTGCAGCACTCTCCCATATTAGTGAGGACCAGATCCAGAATGGTTGCACTGGTTTACTATCAGAATGCTGATCATGGTTTATGTGAAAATGGACATGACGGGTGTTGGCTGATGTCCATGTTGCTGAACATTGGGAGAGTGAGAGTACATATCAGTAAATGCAACTGTGCATTCACTGATATGTACTTGATGTTATGCATAGAGATCACGCTACTGTACAGAGTGGGAAATGTATCCCTTTCCTCACTGTAGTGTGATCTCAGAGTTGGAATATATAGTTTGCAGGGAGTGTGGGGGGCACAGGGGGGCTTGCCCCCCCTGCTAAAACATGAATGTCAGTGTAGGTGTTTAACTTATGTTTGCACCTACACTGACAGCATGTTCAATGTTTGACATAAACGTTGAATCTGCTGAATTCATTCTACAGATTCAGCATTTATGCCTAATTAGTATTCAGTAATTCATGGTTTACATTCGATGTTACGGACTGGCAGTGGTTATTTTTGCATTTTGGCTTTTTGATAGTAAACTGGTTGCACCCTTGTTTGGTGTATTGACAGCCTGGTCCAGGGAGTTTGTGTTTAAAAAATCCAGGAATGTCTGTGCCAGTACATCTGATTCCCAGTTAAAAAGGGGATAATTTAAGTCACCCATGAATGTGATATTGGGTTGGATTTTGAGTGTTACCAGTACGTTTAAATACATGGTACAGGTTTCCTGGATCATAGAGGGGGACCTATAGCTTGCAAGGAAGTGGTACTGGAGGTTTCCTACGGTAATTTAAAAGTGGTGACACTTAAATGCATTGCTCTGTTTGACCAGTCTTAAGGTATATTTATTTTTAATGTAAATTGTGACACCACCATCTTTAGTCCCTGCCTGTGTATTAGTTGGTCTAAATGTGTAAAAGGCATTTTAACCTTGCACTGTTGGTGTGCTCTGCATGGATTTAAACCAAATTTCAGTGGCTGCATAAACATCAACATTCTCTAGAGTGAAGTGAGCTTCTTGGAAGTGGAGTTTTTTGTTTAGACTCATAGCATTGAGCAGTAAGACCTTTAGATTTTCTTGGTTTTTCTTTGTTATGTTGGAAGTACTTTCAGTTTGGCATTACCTAAAAAGACACTATGGGGAAAGACAATGTTTTAGCTAATATTTGAAAGCTTGGAGGGGAGATGTGCAGACTATCCCTGGCAAAGCAGCATTTGGGAGGTGGATTGCCTTATGGACTTTGAATTAGAGGCTCCATGAGATATGGTTGTAGGTGTTGATGTGGGTGTTGTTTTGAAAGAGTGCATTCAGGGTGTTGAGGGTATTTGTTGTGTACTTTGTCTAGGAGGTCTTTAGGGTTTAGGAAGGTAACATTTAAGTGTCTCAGCATATGTGGGTCTATGTGTTTGCTTGAATTGTGCATGATTGGTGCTGCATATGTACTACTGACAACCTTATTCACATTAGGAGTGCTTTTATGTGAGAGCTTTGCCTCCAGTGACATTGTGTAAATACATCTCTCACATACCATATCAGTTTGTTTGACAATTAACTGGTTTTCAGTAAACATGAGGTAATTCCTACATTGCCTTGGGATGCCTATGTCCACCAAGCTAGCAACGGAGATAGTGGGAAAGGTCATATTAATGGCAACATACCCTTTTTTATTTATTAGACAGTTGGAGTGAGAATATAAAGTAATGTCAGGAGCATCTGGTTTGCACGTCTGGTGGCAGTGCTGGTCACTGCAAACCTGTTGTGCTGTGTGCAATTAGGCATTGGTGAAATATCAATGATTCTTTTACAGGAAAAAATGTCAACTCAAGGTGTCTGCATCTATACAGGGCACTGCCAAACACTTGAAGAGAAACCAATAAGTAGACACTGATAATTTATGAATGATGTATTTAGGCAGATATTCTGAAATTAGAAGCAAATCAAGCAGTACTTACTGAAAAGAAAGAATTATCTAGTCAAGAATGATGAAAAGAATTTAGTCTCCTGGCTGGCTACTATGAGTGCTGGTCTCACCACAGCTTCATGATGCTGGGATACAATGGTCCTTTGCTTCTTCTCTCAGCAGATGCAAAACATTAGCACCAAACCCAAGATGAGAAGCAGGTCACAAGCTGTTTGGTGATCCACAGTCTTGTCCCAGGTGATACAAGGGTGTGTAGACTTGTTGTAGCCTTTTCCTCGTTGATGCTTTGAATAGCAAGCAGACCAATCAGGAAGGTCAAACACAGAAACTCACAGCCCAACCTGAAACAGTCAGGAATTAAATGCACTCTGTTCCTTCTCTCACCAAGAGCAAAATATAAGCACAATTTTCAAGCTGGCACGTAAGAAGCAGTTATTATGCTTTCCAGTGATCAGGAATCTCCAGGGAATAATGTCCCAATGCTTTTCTCTCACCAGAAGCAAAACAGAAGCACTAATCACAAGATGACTACTGAGAGGCAGAATGTAGGCTCTCTGACAATTGGTGGTCTTGGAGTAGATACTGCAGAGTTTAAAGGTGGTATGGGAAAAATGTGTTACCATCCTAAGAGCTGCAGAGTACACTAATCAGTTTGATATGAAAGAGGGGGTAATATAAGCTTTAGCTATCTAAATGGAGGGCCGTTAATTTTAAAAGAGTAACATAGATTTGAAGAGGATGGGCACTTTGGATTCTGGTACTATGAAATATAGTGGGATGCCCAATAAATTTAAATAGTTGAAGGGGAGTTATTTCACAAAATGATACTTTTGTGCTTTCCACAATGGCCAGTGAAAGTGGAG
>NC_056730.1:946592212-946707212 GCF_019279795.1 Protopterus annectens
TAAATAAACCCTACATGGTCCACACATGGTAGCACATTGTTTTCTATTCAGTAAGTGACTCTACGTGGTTTGTAGAGCAGCGCAACCACGGTAAATACCGTGGTATTTTAATTATCACATAAGCAGCTGAATTGTATGCTAATCAACCATTCCAAGATAGAGGAGCTATGCAACAAGCTATAAAGCAACTGTGTAGACTATGTGATTGTCTTCCCTGTGAATTCCAAAACTTATTGGACTACAGCCATGGAAAGGAGTCTACACAGAAAGAATGTTAGGGGCTGCTGTTGCTTTAATTCATGTGTATGTGCAACAGGCCGAAATCTATGCTGCTGCTGCTAATAGACCACGGCCAAGAAGGAGAAAAGTTTTCAGATTCTCTTTAACTTAAATCACAATCTGCATGAGGTGGAAATTGTAGAGCACTACAGCATGGATGGAATACACTACAGGAACTCTGCAACCTCTGTCGTCCTCAACTCAGACCCAGGTCAAACTAAGGGAGACTAATATCAATGGAGACAAAGGTATGTGTAGCACTTAAAATTGTAGCTACAGGAACTTTTCAGATACCAAAAGGGGACATACTGGGGGTATCACAGGCATCAGCATCCAGGATCTTCATTCAGTTCCTGAATGGTATGCTCCAACATGCAAGTGACCACATATATTTTCCCTGTACTCCTGAGGACAGGGCCCAAATATACAGGAGTTCTACCCTGTAGCACACTACCCTGACATACTGGGTGCCATAGATTGTACACATATAGAAATCAAGGCACCACCCAGGGAACAGGGTAGGGTCTACATAAATAGAAAAGGCTTACACACCATTAGCTGCAGAGTCATGTGTAACACTGGGAATCATCTGGAATGCATGCACAGCCAACTTAGGCAGTTATTATGACTCACATAGCACACCTCCCAATCATATCAGATGTTCACTAGGCGTGATATCCCACAGGGTCATTTACTGTGTGATGCAGATTATGCACTGAAACCATGGCTGATAATACCCATCAGACATGCACAGACACCTGCTGAAGAATTGCATAATAAGGCACGTGCTCAAACCAGAAATATAATAGAACATGTGTTTGGGCTGCTGAAGTCATGGTTTTAGTGCCTAGATACAGCTGGGGGAGCCCTGCAGTACAATCCATGTACATGTACTAAAATCTTCACTGTGTTTGTCATGCTTCACAACATCATCCTGAGAAAACAGCTTCAGCAGGATCAGCAAGGGGAAGGGACACACATCCAGCCACCAATGGCAAGGTTACATCAACCACATGCAGGTGAGGCATCAGAGGGGGATCATGCAGCTCCTGTGGGTGGAGGTAGACATAGACATGCTCAATATGACCTTGTGTTCCCTAAGAGGCAAAGCATAACACACTCGCTCACCACCTAAGGGGCTAAACCCTTCATCTTATGCACAAACATATAGTAATATTGATGCCAGGCAATGCTCACAACCTTTACCTATCCATGTAATGGTGTGTACTCTGAGCATTGGACAGAGTCAGCCCTGTAGCAACTGCTGGATGTACTAGGTAAGTGCTGACCCTGGAGTATTAAAACCAAATTGTGTAATAATACAAATGAATGGCATAATCCTTGTATGTCGTTACTTGGTATTGTAAGCAAGTAAAAGGTGAGTGATCTGTACAGCATTGACTTCAACACGTGACAGCAGAGACTTATGTGAATACATGTGTACTCTATCAAGTAATAGGCCTCAGGCATCAAAGATTCACACATTCATACTTCTCAAAAGTACTGATGGTCACTGAATGTCCTCAGTTTGGCCTCATGTTTGTACTGGAAAATCGTTAAAGAGAGAAGTTAGAAATTAATGAGATACATTTCAGTTTCAGACTTCATAACCCTCAGAAGACTGTTAAAAATGGTTATGCAAAAACTGTTTTGATTCTATCAACTGAATAACTTTCTAAGACCAAAATATGTAAAAAGTACAATTGGTAAAACAGTATCAAAAGACAAATATACCAAGCACTAAATCAACTATGCACCCTGAGCACCAGACACAAAACTTGTGTATCCCCGAGTCCAAAAGATAGAAAACAAGGATATGGCACAGTTATCACTTTTACAGGGTGTTGTGTGTGTGTGTGTGTGTGTGTGTGGGGGGGGGGGTGGCAGGAAGCCTAGGCTGACACAAATGGGAAGTGAGTGCGTGTGAGCAAGAAAAGACAGCAAGCAGACATTTGGATAGAGTAACAAATGGCCACTGAGGCAGAATGAGCTTTAAGCCTCACTGCTTAACCATGTAACTGTTGTGTATGTGTCTGTATGGGCCCTCCAGGTGAAATTTGCATGCAAGTTTCTGCAAGAACACAGCCAAGCTCTGTGCTAGTACTGCATCTTGGTATGTTGGACAGGTGTGAGCTGTGCATGGTAAAGGTGGAAGTTCATTATCATCAAACCCAGCCATGAGAACTGGCTCTGGCAGGAGTTGCACTGGCATGTGCATGCAACGGTCAGATGCACTGCTGCTACCTGAACATGACTGATGTCTGCTGGACAAGCTCTCCTCATGAGTTTGCCCAGGACCATGACCCCATGGCCTGCCATGTCTGGGTGTAGACACAGAGCAGTGGAAGTAGTGCCAGTATGGGAGTGTGATTGGGCATGGCCACGTCAACTAACATCAGATGATGTGGCTGACCTATGCCCATGTGGATCCCAGCCATTGAATTAGCAACAAGGCAGAGGCAGTCATGAATGTCCGCTTGTGCCACATCTATAACCCTATGCATTTCTCTGAAGGACCTATTGAAACATATTTGCACCTCCATAATGTCCCTAAACGTATGTTAAGTAGCACAGGAAAACACCTGAATCAGGTGGAGGATGGACAGCATGCCTCCTCTGAGCGCCCCAAAGAACCCTCCTGTGCAGCACTTCAACCACACTTTGGCTAGTGCCAGAGACATCAGGGACTGAAGCAACAGTGACCACACTACCCTGATTGAGTGTCTCACTCTCCACCTGCTGATACCTGGTATGGTTTGGCATAGGCCTGTTGGCTGTGTCCAGTGGAATTACAGGGGATAGCTGATTGTCAAACTCAGTGTCAGATTCAACCTCGGCACGCCATGACTGTGCCTATATTTGGCCACCATCATCATCAGAGTCTGCCAATATTGTGACATCAGGTGGTAAGAGTCCTTCACTTCCACTTTCAGGATCACCTGTGATAATAAGCAACAAATACAGGAAATAAATTCATACCTACTCTACTTGAGATTCTAGCAAACTAACAGTGGTGCCACTATTACAGAGAGTACAGCAATAAACACAATGGTCCTGACACCCATATCACACCTATGGATAAAATAAATATTTCTTTGACATGCTCATCAGTACTGACATAAAAATATTTGTATTACCATTTGCAGGTGATTCTAGGGTTCCTTTTGAAGATGATCTTGTAAGAAGTTAAGCAAAAGGTAAGGACAGCATTAGCACAATTAACAGTAACACAGGGGTTTAAAACTGTTTGCCCTTTATATGTCCACTAATGATACTTTTAACAAACACTTGCATGACATGCCCACCCCAAGCACATGGGTAATCACCAGAATGTGTTGTTAAGTGTATCAATCTACAACTATCCTCCCTCCAAAAAAAAAAAAAAAAGATGTTAAACTTAACCTAAGTATTGCTGTCAATATTTTACTATAGAAGAAGTATTTAACAGTTGAGATAGACTAGCTGGATGCTCCTCCTGGGACATACTTATCTTCCTTGAAACAGCAGCTCCAACATCAATGACATGCTGTTGTACACTTTCCACTGAGCTCTCTGGATGCCTAACAGTGGACAACAGGAACTCTTCATTTATTGTCAGTGGTGGCTCTGCAGCAGTCCCCCCAGTAGCCATCCGTCCATGGGCCACTGCAGCTGCTGTCTTCCGGGCCAATAAAATCATGTCAGATCATGACACATCCCTGATCCTATGTCCTGCTCTGGCCACCTGCCACACTTACATCAACCACTATCTACTGACAAATTTGCATTCTGCCAGATATATCCCTATGCCCTGTCTCAAGCAGAAAGGCATCATGTTGCCTTAATGCTTTAACAATCATTTTATTTTCAGGGTCCCTGAAGGGAAGTTTCCAGGGATTGCGGCACCATAGTACCATAGTATTAGGTGACATAAAACACAGAAAAAGGATAATACACATAAGTATCCCATATATACAAGTCCTGCTTAGATATAACACATAAAGGTAGTTTTTCAATATTGCCCACTGCAGGAAAAAAATACAGTCAAGACATTCAAATATAAAAAAAAAAAAAGATTTATGTGGATGTAACATATTACAGTCAGATAAAGTAAGGTTACATCCAAAAAAAGGAGAGTAATAATAGCAAAGCAAACCTCTGCACAATTTTGTTTGTGCCAACACAGAAAGAGAACTTGGCTCCACCACCCCCCAAAACAACAGGCAAATGACACATTTTTCTAAGAAACTGTCAGTGAACTGCTAAAAGTGCTATCAGATAAACTGCCCCAAAAACATGTGTACACATTTACCACAGAACATTCAATTTTATGCAATTGCCAGTAATCTCTACCTGTGGCCAGCACTCCCCTAGAGGTGTCTATGGCCCATCCTAGAAGGCTGTGTCATGATAATATAGGACATTTACATTTCATAGAAATAACAATAGAAGAGTGTGAAGAGAAAATCAGTTGTAACATTAGCACTTGTGATGACAGTTAATAAGGCTGTACATCTGAGAAAGTAAAATGCCCTGACAAAAATGTCTATGACATCAGCAAACTTCTAAGAAGTGCATGCATATAAAAGAAGCATTTGCTAATGCATATATATATATATATATATATATATATATATATATATATATATATATATATATATATATATATGTGTGTGTGTGTGTGTGTGTGTGTGTGTGTGTGTGTGTGTATAATATTTTTCTTAGTGATGTGAGCATATTCAGTATATAACTGAAAAATGTAATCATACCTTTATCAATATCAGTAGATTTATGTGCAGATAAATCCCAAAGTAATATCTTTATCTGTTATCCACACACTGGTGGTTCATGATATTGGACTGCAGAACTGCAGCCCCCCAGTTGTAAACCAAATCCCCAGCTGTAACCAAAAATCCGGGAACTATTCTTGGGAAAACTTGAATCCGGACTGCACTGGCAAACAAGACATGCTGCTCTTGTTTGAATGGAGGCTTATTCCAGGAAACTTGACATTTTGGGGATTTATTTTGGCTAGCTTATTGACTGAGAAACAGGAGGGGAGCTGCGGATGAACAGAACCCTGATGTCATCACCAGGAAACTTGACGTTTTGGTCCATGAAGGCATGCATTTACTCAGGTGTGTGTGGAGGATTTATTCATTCTGGCATATTATCCCACCACTGAGCTTTTCATATGTTCATTCAGTATGAATGCTGTCACATTCAGTGCTCCCATGGATTTTTAACATTTCTCTGGAGACATAATAGATTTGACAAATATTATTTTGCTTTTGAAGTCTGCTGACCCTTGATGCCTGCTTTATGGTATTGTCCAAAATAGCTTTTAACATTTCCCTGTTGAGCTGCACAACATGACTTGTCTTACTATTTCTGGCATATATATGGAGAGTGGTTTACATCAGAGCATCACTTATGAAGGTTATGAATTGTTTCACATCAGGAGGCCCTAATGTCGTAATGGGTATTCGCCATTCAAATGAGCAGCACAGTTTAATGCACAACTCTGCCATTTTATCAGCAAACTTTGTAAATATTTTGAAGCTTTAGCCTCCTCTATGTCTGTCTTCCTCTTTATCTGTCTCTTTTACTACCACACTCACTCCTGCTGTAATTCATTGAATTTTTCTGAAAAGTTGCATTAAACACCTTTCTGGTGGAAACAGGAAGAAGATTCATATGGCCTTTACAGAATATATCTGAACCTAGTTTAGACGAGTTTATTTTCTTATGAACTGTGGTCCAGCCAAAATAAGTTTTAAAAACTGAATTCTTTAAATAGTTACGTGTACTTGTTCAACTTAAGAGAAGTTACTGCCTCTCTCTTTTTAATGTTGCATGGATGTGAACTTAATATTTATAGGTTTGTTGGCTGCTAGGCAAGACAGTGGGTGGCAAGCTTTTAGTTTTTGTATAGTGCAGTCTTAACGTGCATTTACAGCATTGTGTGCTGCACATCAGTAAAGTGCTCTGTTTGCATCCTTAACTGCCCAGATTTTTGCAAAATGTCCAGATTTTTGCCTAATACGTTGGGGGTGTTCCTCATAAATATGTGGTTTTCTGGCAGCTCATTCAGGACTGAAGTCATTAAATAATGACAGACATTTGAGTTTTAGACTTCATATCATTCAGATAATGCATGCAAACACAAAACATGTTATTTCAGCAACTTTCTAAGGTCAGAAGAGCAATAATTAAAACATGTCCCTATTTTTGTCCCTTTGTCTCACAGTTATTTTTAGATTTGTCCAGATTAAGTGTGTTACGAGGTTGACAGGAATGAAAGGATTGAAACCATTTTCCACTAGAAGTGCTACAAAGTTCTTGAGCATAAGTAAGACAACATCTGTTGAACAGGATTATTACCTTTAATTATACAGTAGTCTTTTTTTGTAACATACAGCTCTACATTGCCACTTTAGCTGTTGTCCTTAACTATGGTGAACCTTTTCTCTACTAAGTAATCCATTGGTATGTTTCAGTCTTGTATGTTATACAGACTGTTTCTTGTTAAAAAAACTGCTCAATTCCTAAAACAAAAAACAGAAGTACATAGTATTAGAGCAGAAGTACATAGTATTAGAGCAGAGTGTGTGTGTGTGTGTGTGTGTGTGTGTGTGTGTGTGTGTGTGTGTGTGTGTGTGTGTGTGTGAAATGCCCTAGTTAACTATAACTGGTGGCAAGATAGAGTAACTCAGGCTCAAACCCTCAACCTTAAGTACAAAAGCCTGAATTCTCTACCCACCACCACTTATGAATAGCATTCAGATTTTTGCCTCATATTTTTGTTCTGTTCTGTTCCTCATAAAATCTGTGGTTTTCTGGATTTTGAATTCACTAAATAATGACAGATATTTGAATTCCAGACTTTATATTCTTCAGAAAGTACAGGGTAACATGAAACATTTTTATTCTAGCAATTTGCTAAGTTTATAAGCTCAATATTTGAAATTTACCCCTATTTTTGGGGCTGTATTCCCCCAGTATTGGCTTTGTGCAAGTTTTTTGTGCTAAGAGTTTAAGAGCTATGGTGAGAACTGAATTCACTGAATATGTTTGGGGGCTGTATTTCCCCCATTATTGGCTTTCTCCAGGTATTTTATGCCAAGATGTTGAGAGCTATGGTGAAAACTGAAGTCCCTAAATGATAGCCATTTAAGTTTCAGTCCTCCTGCCTTCCAAGAAACAGTTGATGTTGCATAGTGTACGTTGCTTTGACTGTTGTGCATATGGTCCTGGGTTCAAAACTTGGCAGTGAAATGCATGGCAGTAGCACATCATTTTATTCTAGCAAGATTCAAAGGTTATACAAGCAATGTTTAAAATGTGCCCCTGTTTTCTGGCCTTCTGTTCCCCCCAATAAATGTTGGCTTTTTCCAGATTTCTTCTGCTCATGTGTTGCAAAACTAAGAGATGCAGTAGAGTCTTGAGTGGATTTTATAAGGAGCTAAGAGCTTCAGGGGAAGAGAAGTTTAGTGCTGCTTGCATTGTTAATAGCACAACAGGGACTGTACTTGCTTTTCATATAGAAGACTGTGAGTTCTACTCCCACAGTATATAGATGCATTGTTGATACTCTACTGTGTTGTAGTTTTAAAGGGGGTGGATGCTGCAGTCCTGAGAATGTCCTATTTGGTGGAAATACCTAGTAACTATCAACCTGTTACCAGTTTGCTATCCATTCCCTATTGCAATATTACTAGCTTAGCATTTTTAATGTAACATGGGTAATTTATTCCTCAGACATGACAGGTACTTTATTAGTAGATGAAACAATGAAATATACAGTTGTTTGCTAGCTGCAACCTCTTCATTAGTTATAGATCTATTTAATGTGGAATTATTTAGATGACTTTTACTTCTGCAGAGATTGTGCATATTTACTGATACTGGTGGATTGTAGAAGTTTGAGGAGACTTTTAGGATGAAAATGTTCTGAATTGGACAGTTTCATCATTATTGGTGCATGCATTTTGTTTCATTGTGTACTGCAAGAAATGTCCAAAACAATAAATTTAAAATGCCTTCTAACAACTGTACTGTATTATACAAGGAATATAATTTAATAACATATAAAGCTATGTCAAACCCAGAGCTGTTGGACATGCTACACCTAAAGAAATCTCAATCCCTCTGAGCTACACAATCTAGGGACCTAAACCTTGTCACCACAATAAACAGGACATGCTGGAGAGGTAGATTCCTGACCCAGAGACTTCCCATACTCTGGAACAGGCTACCCATCTATGTAAAGCAAAGTTCTTCATTAGCACTCTTCAAGAAAAATCTTGATGAGTGGATGGGAAGTAGGAAATACACTCCGGGGATCATTTCTGTGTCTCTGCTCAACAGTGGCACAGGAAAATAACTTTCTTGGGAGGCGTAAGCCAGGGAACCTTGTTGGCTAGGCTTATGTAGGCCCTTGGGCTGATAGCCCAGTACCTACCTATGAACCTATGAACCTATGAATACAATCAGGAAGGTGTATCAAAGAACACATGTATGTTTCATGTGCAATTGGCCTATGATTTGAAAATAGTTAATCTTTATCTGCCATTGGCCAGATGTATTTTCTTTGAATGTGGGTTGTAGTGCTGTTTCAATGAATGGGTTTCAAGGGCAGAGAAGTTTTAATGCTAAATCTGTTTTCATTGTGAGACTGCATTGCTTTGTTTAGCAGATGTCTATTAGTGTTTGTGCTGTAAAATGTAAAATAAAACTTTTAAATGAAATCCAAATCATTGTAGAAGTAAAGCAGTATGCACATTACGGTGTTTATGGTAAATGGGGTGAAATAGCCAAGTAATGGGACATTGGAATGGCTGCAGGGGGAGGCCCCATTCAACCATGATTTTGTGGGGGGGGATGGCAAACCCAAAGACAGCCATGGCTGAACTATACCTCTCCCCTGTCCAGATTTTCACAGAATGAATAGATTTTTGCTTCTTATTTTTGGTTTGTTCCTCATAAAGTTTGTGGTTTTCTGGCAAATAATTTAGGAATGAAGTCACTAAATAATGACAGACATTGAGTTTCAACCTTTATACCTTTCATTAAAATGCATGTTAAAGCAAAACCTGTTAATTATGTCAACTGACTAAGTTTATGCAAGAGCTATTAGTACTGTCTGTATGTTCCCCCAATATATCTGACCTTGTCCAGATTTCCTTTGTTAAGAGGTTGTGAGGTATCCGCAAATAAATTGCTTTATAGAATTAGGTATATCCAAACCTTTCAACCATCCCCAGCTTTGGCTCAAAATGTTGCACTCCCCCTAAGAATCCCTCTGCAAAATGGCAATTTTGGAAGAAAATATGGAGGGTTTACAATTGATAAATAACTGTAATGATCAGCATTATAGATTACTTTTATTTCAGAAATGCATGTAGATTCTCTTATTTTGCCAGCTGCTTAACTTAACAGTACTAATATTAAAAATGTGTTCCTTCTTTGACAAGTCCCCAGCTGTATTGTGTGGCTATTTTATATTTTTGCATCTCATTTTTGGTCCATTATTCATAGTATTGTGGTTTTCTGGCAAATTAGTGGCAAATCATTCAAGATTGAAGTTAGAAAATAATGACAGACATTTGAGTTTCAGATTTCATACCCTTCAGAAAATTCATACTAATACAAGACCAACTATTCTATTATCTTTCTAAGTTTATAAGGGCAATATTTAAAAATTGTCCTTATTTTTGGGTTTTTGTCCAATTTCGATTTATGGCTTTGTCCAGATTTCTTGCTCTGAGGTTGAGAGGTATGACAAATGTGTCAGGGCCATCACCATAAGCCAGAGACATTTCAAATTATGACATACTTGTTGCACCCCCCTCTCCCATGTAGTGACTCTGGATGTGTCCAAGCAAGGCAAGGAGCAGTTATGCAGTGTAAGTGTGCAGAGTATCCCCCCATCCAAGGTAGACACAAGTACTACAGTGACTTTTCATCTGTCCGTAATTTTGCAGAATGTTCAGGTTTTCTGTCATATTTTTATACTGTTGATTTATGCTTCTTTTTATTCAGAAAATGCATGTTGTTGCAGTGTCTGCTGCTCTGTGATTAAGTAGCAATGCTTTAATGACCATCAGGTAAGCTTGTCTGAGATTGTAAGATGCAAGTAAGCTTTAATAAGCATACTGTTAAAAATTACCAACACTGAAAGCCTATTTGTTGTTGCCATGCAGAGAATATTTACACAACTAGATAATGCATAAGCCTTAGGTATTGAAATGGTTATGACAGTATTTTAATAAAGGACAGGATTACAGTATTTTCAGAAGCTCATTACATTTGTTGGAGACTTGCAGTCATCTTTGCTGGCTTTACCCATAAACTAAACAGAATGCCAGTCTATCATATGTGGCCCATAACCTATGCAGTAATCCTTTAAGCAATTTATCTTGAGCTTATTTCTTATTTGTTGTTCATTTTTTACTTGGATCATGTTTTCCCTATGTTGTCAGGCAGCAGGCTTTTTTGGATAAGAAACATTTTTATAAGTGGGGGTATCACAGAGATTCCTACTTTCAGCATGTTACTTTGTACTTTTATAAAGCTGAATATAAATTATAATTAAATATGCAGTGCAAGGAGAAGTGGTTTGAGTTGAGTGCTGCTTCTTTTTTTATACTTGATTTTGAATGGCATTCCAGTAATGTATTTAAAAAGTAATTTATTTTTTCATGCCTCACAACCTTTTTGTTTCCATTTAGATATTAAGTAAGCTGTCATGTAGCCAATGCATTGAAATATTTTTTCTCTTCTATATTTCATATTGCCTTGGTTGGACTCTCATAATGATGGTTTGGCACACAGGGCAGCGTATTTAATTAAAGTCCCAGTTTTTGTGGTTTTGAGTACAGCCCCCACCCCTTTCTAGTAGGTCACACCCCTTACCATTGTCCCCACCCATTCAACTGTTTCCTGCAGCCCACCTTTGATTTGAAGTCATCAGCTACCACTGTATAATCCACATAAACATGTGCCTTCACCTTCAGGTTCACTAACTACATGGTTCCCTTTTTATAGTGTAGATTGCCAGGTTAGGCATACAAAGTGTTGAAGTAATTGTATCAAGACTTTACATGTAAGTAAGCAGCACACATTTCACAGTTTCTGTTCAGTAGCATACAATCTCCCCTTCATTTCTTGATAGCTGTATATTATTGCCATTTAATATTCTCACACATTTTAAGGAAATGATAAAGAATGCCTTACAGACTGCATGCCTCAGATTACTGGTCAAATAAGAGAAGAAGGTGCAACAAACACAGAGAGATGAGACAGAGCTGCATTTCTGCAAGCAGTAGTCATATGTGATTAGTCAGTGCACTTCATCTGAAATCAGTACATACACAAACAACTCAGAAGTGTACAACTGTCATATGTTTTGTTAATACTGTGGATAATGTTGCAGTTGCTTGTAGGCACAGTGATTTTCATTACCTGCTGCAAAGCTGTTTCTGTGGCAAAGAGCGATAAGACACCCTTACTGTATTTTGAAGGCTCATTGGAGTGAGAGTCCAAATCCACACCCGTGTAAAAATATTTCATGTCTGCCAACATAAATTTTCTAGTGTTGTTTATTTAATAGATTTCTTCCTTTCTCCTAATTTTCCTTTTTTTTAAATAACATTATTTGCATGATGCATGGCTTAGTGCAACCAGGGGAAATGGAAAAACACAATAAATGTCATGCTTATCTTTGCTTATCTCATTTGCTCATTGCTTAGCAGTACACAAACCTCAAACTTGGACTAATGCCCCACACAGGAAGCAGGCAGAACAGCTGCATACAGGGTGTAGACATTCTAAATGCCAAAAAAGGATACATTATTGCAATTTATGCTTTCCATCATGCAGCACTGCTAAACAACGTTGGGCAGCAGTTAGCAAGCTTCCACAACATCTGCTCCATTGAGCACCTGCAGAGAGGAAGAAGACAGTCAACAGCTTTGAAATGAATACATTGTATCAACTGTGTTTTGGGCACTGCACAACCATGATAAGCAGCATTGTGTGGCGGTTAACACACAGAAGTTAATAATGAATAGGGAAATATCCAACTCTTATTTTGTTTATTTATTTAGTTTATTTCAAGTTTGTTTGCGTGGGAAGTCCAACTGGACAAACTGTCCTTTTTCAGCAGAGGCCCGGGGAGTAAAGCTGCACATTTTTAATAATTGTAAGCTACATATACAACATATGGATCAAATATTGATTCAATCTCAGATACAAGTACAAAATAAAAATACATGTTACACATTTCACTGATGCAATCATATAGTCTAGATATGATACTGTGATTGTAGGTAGAAAACAAGCAAGTTAAGTATACATATGCTTAGTTGGGGTATACTATTCAAATACAAAAATAACAGGTTGTGTTCCTTCAACCTCCTTAAGATATCTATTTCCTTACCAGGGTTTGTGCAAGAGCAGGCTCATGATTCAGATAGGTGTGATTTGAGAAGTTTTTTAAAGTTGGAAGTGTTAGTAGTTGTTTTGATATTTAATATTAGGGAATTACAAGTTTTCGCTAAGCAGTTGGAATAAAGGGAAACACTAACTGCATTGTTAGGTTTGGATATTTTTAGGAAGGATTTGTTACTGGAACATAATATCCTATTGCTGGAGTAGTGTATTAGTAGATTTTGAAGTACTGGTATTTTTCTGGCTGATTTAGTATTTGATGGGTGAAGGTATGCTAATTATAAGCAAGTAGATTTGTTAGTTCAAGCCAGGATAGTTGTTTTAAAGCACAACAATGATGAGATCTGAAGTTTGTTACTGCGGCAAACTTTGAGATACAGTATTACTATAGCAAACTTCGAGTTTTGCTATGTCAGATTTCTTTGTTTTTAAGAATTTGTAAGGCATATAGCAGCATAAAGATAAGATAGATTCTTGCTATAGTGACCTTTGCAGATTTATTTAGAAAGTGACGATTTCTGTACAGGGTTCTGAGTTTTTTGTGAACTTTTTTATGGTTTGTGATGTCCATATGTGGAATTTTATATTATGGTCAATGATCACTTCAAGTAATTTTGTTTGGGAAACTGGAGAAATTATTGTATGGTTTAATGATGAGATATTGAATGATGGGTGGGTGTCTGCAGCTCTAATTGGATAGAAGAGCATGAGTTTTGTTTTAAGTTAAGTATAAGTTGTGCTTTGTATAGCCAAGGTTCCACAGCATTAAATGACTGCTGGATGAAATTTTTGGAGTTTTTGTAGTGTTGTGTTGGAACAAGTCAGGGTGGATCCACAGATTGAACCATGGGGGAAAGGGGAGTAGCAGTATGAAGATTGTTAGTAAAGATAATAAAAAGCAGAGGGCCCAGAATAGATCCCAGTGGAACTCTCAAGGTTACAGGCAGTAGTGAATAGAGATTTTGTTTCCATTTTACACCTTTCTGGCATACATTTAGATATTGTCAGAACCAAATAAGTGCAGAATGGCTAAGTTTAAGTTCTGAGAGTGTAGTTAAGGGTTTAGAGTGGGAGACAGTATCAAAAGCTTTGGACAGATCAAGAAATATGGAGGATACTAAATTTCCATCATTGCAATGGTGGTTAATAATGTTAGTAAAGTTAACAAGGGCAGTGGTAGAGCTACGATTAGGACAGAAGCCATGCTGAGTGTTAGATAGAAGACTGTTGGTCATTAGATAGTTTAAGATTTATGAATGGATGCACCTTTCTATTATTTTTGATAATGGTGATTGTATAGCTATTGGCTGACAATTTGACAATTCTGTCAAGTTTCCACCTTTATGCAGTGGGATGATATTTGATACTTTCCAATTTTTAAGGAATTGTTGTTCTGAGAGAGTCTGACTTATTAATATATATATACTGGATAGCATATTGCCTCTGAAGTGATTTTTAGCTACTCAGCAGGCAGATAGTTGGCAGTAAGTGTAATAGTTTTAAGGCTTTTGAGATAATTAACTATAGTGTTTATTGGGACAGGTAGGAAAGAGATGTTATTGGGATCTAGTGTGGGTACTGTGTGTGTCTGAGTAGAGAAAGAACAGTTATTGTTTGTGAGGGCAAGTATGGATCCAGTGAAGTATCTTTTGAAATGTGAGGCTACGTTGTATTTAGTAGCAGTGAGTGTTGGGGAGGGAGTACTAGTTTGTCCTGGCTGTAGGATGTTTTTGATGGCAGCCCAGAATTTTTGTGGCTGTCTTTGATTTTTTCATTGGACACTGCTATAGTAATTTACTTTGTCCTGTGTAATATGTTTTTAGCTTTATTTCATAGTTCTAGATATATTTGTTTTTTAGTTGTAGTTTTGTTATTGAGTCATTTCTGCTAGGCCTTATTTCTAGTTTTCAACACAGATTTTATTTCTTTTGTTAGCCATGGGGCATGATTGGATTTTACCTTTATTGTTCAGGGGGTGGGGCCCAAGATGTTTAGGATATTGAGGAAGGCTGAGGTAAAGTATTCAACTGCAGTATCTAAAGGGAGATCTTTGAGTGGTGCTCAGTTGCATTTTTTTCAACTAGTTATAAGGTCTTAAAAACAAATAGAGACCCCACCACAAAGAGATAATTTATTATATAAAACATACAATTCAAGAAGGATCAAATCACAAAATGAGCACTTTCGGCTATAAGCTTTCCTCAGATCCTATTGAACCAAGAGATGTTTCCTCTTAAGTAATCAAGTACAGCCAATCAAATACAGTCTCCTAAGCTTCCTTCCTTTCAATATAGGTTTTAAGGGGCTCATCCCATTAAGTCAAGGGCTATTATCTGCTTGTAAGTCAGATATTCAGCATGTTTCTATCACTTCAGTTTTATTGGAGAGATCTCCTCCTATTACACTGGCTTGCACTTTTTCCAGGCCTAAGAAAGTAAACGTGTGGCCATATGTGTGAGATGGAGGCAGCCAATATAAGGAATGGAGATAGTGGTAAAGGATTTCATAATTTGAATGCTTTAGAAAAGACAGTGCTATATAAGCTTTCACAGAATAGAGATGTTGTGATCAAGCCAGCTGACAAAGGAGGGGCCATCGTGTTGATGGACACCTGAGACTATCATAGGAAGATGTTGATGATGCTCAATGATGTTAAAACCAATCAAAAATACCAAAGTGGGAAGTACAGAAGATCATACAGAGGATAAAGGACACATTGTATGATGTGTATATGATGAGATTAATTACAGAAGAACTATATGAATATTTGAAGTTTGAACATCTTATCCGGTTATCAATGGATTACCAAAAATACACAAGGATTAATAGGATCCACCTCTATGAACAATTGTATCAGGGAGAGGGTGGCTCATGGAACCAGCCTCCATTTTTGTGTAATAGCTTAATAAAGCCTTACCTAAGGCAACCACAGTACTGAGGGATACTCCTCAGTTTTTAGAAGCATTACATAGCTGTCTCATGACATTGACTAATTGCTTTATAATGATGACAATGGATTTAAAGAGCCTGTTCACTGTGATTCCTAATAAGTATGGGTTAAGGTCCATTCGGGAATTTTTGATCAAGCATGATGTGTTTGAGGAACGGGTTGTTACACAAATTTGTCGATTATTGAGAATGATATTGGAAAATAACATATTTTGTAGGAAACTGAGTACTACTTGCAGAAATGGGGCCTGGCAATGGGCACTTCTTGTGTCAATAGTTACTCCAACCTGGTTATGACACAATGGGAAGATGAATATGTTTTCAGTAGCAGGAATTTAAGGAGAGGTGATATAATCTATTATGGAAGATTTGTTCATAGGTTCATAGGTTCATAGGTTCATACTAGGCTATCTGCCCGAGGGCATTTATAAGCCTAGCCCATTGTTTTGTGGCTTACGCCACCCCTTTAGTATGGGGAACTATACCCATTATTTTGCTGTGCCTCTGTCGAGCAGTGACACTGAGGTAATTCCTGGGGTATATCTGCGATCTCCCATCCATTGGTCAAGATTTCTCTTGAACAAGGCCAGCGAGGTGCTCTGCCTCACATGTACCGGGATTTTGTTCCACAGCATAGGGAGTCTTTGGGTGATAAATCTATCCCTCCAGCACGTCCTATTAATAGCTGTGTCGAGGTTTAAGTCTCCCGCCTTGTGGCTCTGATGGATCTAGATTTTTGAGGTGAAGCATATTCATCAAATCTGGGTTTGACATGGCCTTGTATGTTAGGCAAAGGTCACCTCTGAGCAAGCGTAAGCGACTGAATAGAGCTGGAGTTCTTTCAGTCGGGCAGCATAGGACAGATTTTGAGACCCTTTATCCTTTTGGTGAGGAACTTTGTGGCCTCTCCAGCTGCTGCAAGTGTCGGGTCAGATACATTCGAATGGGGCATTGTACTCAATCATTGGTCTGATGAGTGATGAGTAAAGGGAGACTATGACCTCCCTTGATCTAGATGAGAATCCCTTCATGATAAGGTGGGCAATGTAGAAGGACTTCCTAACTACTTTAGCTACATGGGTGTCGAATGACAGACTACTATCAACCTGGGTCCCCAGGTCCCTGATAACTTCTTCTGTGCTCAGTGGATTGCCACCTATTTGGTAGCTAGGGGTAACCTTGTTTTTCCCGAAGGGTATGACTATGCATTTTTGGCATTTAACTTTAGGCCGTGGCTCTGGCACCAGTTATCCGATTCTGTGAGACCCTTCTGAAGGATATCTGTGTCAGATGTGTTTTCTACTATGGCGTTCAGTTTGCAGTCATCTGCAAACTTTGTCAGCCATAACCCTCCTGTGTTTGCTTGTACTTCGGAAAAGTAGATGCCAAACAAGAGTGGGCCCAGGACTGAGCCCTGTGGGACACCACTTGTGACAGGCTTTGAGTCTGACATGGCGCCAGCAACTCTGACCCTGTGGGTTCTGTCACTCAGCCAGTTTGCAACCCATCTTGTGATGTATGGGTTAACATTTAAGCTGATGAGTTTTTCAATGATACCCGAGTGGGGTATTGTATCAAAGGCCTTAGCCAGATCGAGGTAGGCTGTATGGACTGCCTTTTCCTCATCAATGGCTTTGGTGACTGTTTCGAAAAAGTCAACCAAGTTTAAAAGGCATGATCTGCCTTTGACAAAGCCAAACTGGGTTGGATCCAAAGTCTGCAAATTCCCTATGTCTTTATTTATGAGGTCCATTATGATCCTCTCCATGGCTTTGCAGATAAGGCTTGTCAAGCTAATGGGCCGGTAATTTCCAGGGTCTGTGGAGGCACCGCCTTTGTGAAGTGGGACCACAGTTGCAGTGCGCCACTCCCTGGGTATGTATCCAGAGGTAAGACTTTGATTAAACAGCTGTCCTAGCTGTGGGTTTAATTCCTCATTGAGTTCATGGAGCACACAGCCGGGGACACCATCGGGTCCCATGGATGCTGTGTTTTTTGCTTTGGAGAGAGCAGTTCTCACTTGGGCGCTGGAGATGTTTGGGGGGCTGCACTCATTTGGTATAGATATCTCTCCTTTGGGGGGGGGGAAGTTTGCACTGAACCTGTCAGCCAGTATGTTGGCAATGTCTGTAGGATCAGTAATCTTCACATCATTTTGAACTAGTTCTGAGCATATCTGGGAGTTTCCTCCTAGGTTTCTAACATAGCTAAAGAAGGCCTTATGATTGTCTTTTGAGTCTTTAGCTATTTTTCTCTCGAAATTTGCTTTGGATGATTTTATGAGAGCTCTTAGTTTTTACTTATAGTGATCAAGGGTGTCTTACCTTTTAAGGATTTTGCTCTATCTTGTAGTAGCTTCCTCCTTTTGTTGTAGAGTTTGTTTATGGCTGGGGTCCACCAGACTGGACGCTTGCCTTTGGTACAAAGAGTCTTTGTTTTGCTTGGGATTGCCTTATCCATGCAGTCCTGCAGGTGCTGGTAGAAGGCGTTTGTAAGTGATTCAGCGGCTTGAGTATTGTTTTCCACGCTCGGGGCCTGAAAGGAGACCACACTAGTCTTTAGAAGTGTGAAGTCGGCTTTTGAGAAGTTCTTTACTGTGGTCTTTTTTATTTTTTTTTATTTCAGGTGGGGGTGGGATGAGGACCTCCAGCGAGATGTATTCTTTCTGTGGAGAGGTGATGAATATGAGCTTTCAAAATTTGTGGACTATTTAACGAATACAACATCATTTGTGTAGTTTGAAATACGTAGATCCTTTATGGAAAAAGATTTTCCGGATGTCACTACCATGTTGGATGGAAAGGGTGATTTCAATACCTGTTTACACAAAAAGGAATGTTGGAGGAACCATCTTCTCCATAGGATGAGTATGCATCCTAAACATATTTATCCGCATGTGGTCAAAGGTCAGTTTTTACAAACATCGAGACTCTATACAGAAGACTGTGTACACGAGCAAGAATTTGAACATCTCAAGAGGAACTTAGCTTATGGATATAAAGAAATGGAGATTCAGCAAATGATTGTACAAGTTAATGGTCGGAGAAAGATCAGAGGAAACCCATGTTTTTCAATACTAGACAAGAATGATAGAATAAGATCTAATGGGCAAGATAAGGAAATTGGTACTCTGAGATGTCTACTTACTTATAGTACTGATGTCTCAACTGTCTATGAAATAATTAAGAACTGGAAGATTCTGATGATGGATGACAACATAAGACAAATAGTTGGTGATAACCCTAGGTTTAGTTTCAAGAAGAAGATGAACCTGAAAAGATTGTTGTGTTATAAAGAAAGTATTGGCAAACAACCCTTTACTCAAAGAATAGGCACTTTTCCTGCAAGAAGTGCAATGCATATCCATATATTAATGTTAGCAATTATTTTATACATTCTACTACTACTCAATCATGTCGATTGAAAACATATGTGGATTGTAATACGATGAATATTAATTATGCTGCTATCTGTGATAGTTGCAGTGGGTTCTATGTAGGGAAGACAAATAGAACCTTTAAGGAAAAATATTACCTCACCTTAGTGATATTAGACTGGTTGTTCAAACAAATGCTTTGTAAAAACACATTCTGAAAAATCCTGCACACATGGAAAAAGTGCAAGCCAGTGTAAGAGGAGATCTATCCAATAAAACTGAAGTGACAGAAACACATTAGATAGCTGACTTGCAAGCCCATGACATAATGGGATGATCCCCTTAAAACCTATAGTGAAGGGAAGAAGCTTAGGAGATAGCACCTGATTGGCTGTACTTGATAACTTTAGAGAAACATTTTTTGGTTCAATAGGATCTGAGGAAGGCTTATAACTGAAACCACTCTTCTTGTGATTTTTAACTGTCTTGAACTGTGTGTTTTATAGAGTAAATTTTCCCTTTGTGGTGGTGTCTCTATTTGTTTTTAAGATACGTTGTTCTTTTTTTAGAGTGTGCCTTTAGCAACTAGATGTCCTTGATTTTAAATTTTTTAGTTATGAAGTCTTTGGAGATAATACTTTTCTTATCTCGCATTTGGTGGTAGGTAGTATGTTTATGTGGATTTATTCAGTCTCGTAGAATGTTTCTAAGTTAGAATATGGTCATTGAGGTTGTCTGGGAGACAGCCATAGTGTAGGGATGAATTTGGCCTGTTTGTAAGGATCCAGTCTAGGACTGAATATTTATTTGATGTATTGTCTACTCCAGTACAGGTTTGGATTGTTTGCAAGAATAAACTTGTTTAACTATTATTGTGGCAGCAGGTGTAAGTGTAGGAATGGAATTAAGCTGGTCTTGGGTTTTAATACAGGAATTGCAACATATGATTAGTGTTGTGACATTTCAGTTTATAGTAATGAACATGAAAATATACAAGTGTGATTTAAATATTCCTGTGGCAACAGGTGTAAGTGTAAGGCTGACATACACATGGTCCTTGATTCTAATGCAGGAAATTCCAGACAGTTTTACTGGTGTTCTGTTTCATATTATATTAAATATCACTTATAACAACTTATACAAAATTATAAATAACAATAACTATGCACAGCTGTGGAACTTATATGAATTATATGTATGAGGGATAAGATACCCTTTCTGTGTTTTGATGATTCAGATGTATGACTGAGGGTATACTGTCTACTATGTTTCTGTCAGTATAATTCTGCTATCTGGACTTGGATGGCCTTCACAATTACATAACACACATACACAAATGAATGTATATATACAAGGACCTTGTCAGGTCAGAAACATACATGGGTAACACATCAGTCTGTTTTCAGCATTTATAAACAATTCAGTTCATGACTATGTCTGAGAAGCTCTTCCTCTGTGGCAAAGATGGAAAATCACTGCTGTAGAAGAGAATGTTTTGCTTGAATTCCACATGGTATAAATCAATTTTAGTAGAGAATAAAGCCAAACAAATGTGTTTGGTCATGAAATTTATTCCCCCAGCTCAGGTCTGCAAAGTTAAATCACCTAACAGTTACAGCAGTACAGACCCCTCAACCTAATGTGAAGTGTCAGATTAACCTTCCAATTTCCAAAACTGCTTTCATCTCTGTTTGGCACTGTTGCTCTCCACTTAACATCATGCAAAAATAGTTGGCATTGTTTCACGGGACTGCACACTGCTAGTAAATGCGATAACAGGAATTGTCTGGAAATCATTATTTGTTACTGGACTGCTTTGGAATTAGCTATATCTGGTGTTAGAGGGAAATGTGCCCAAATTAGGGAGCAGAGGTGGGGTGCTCAGGAGTCCAGAATCTTTACTGGACTCCTAGTAAAATGTCACAGCCAAAGGCTTTTGCAGGGGGAATATACTGGCACAAGTCTGAGGCTTGGAATAGTCTGGCCAAGGCTTTATCCAGTATGACTGGCATCCCACACACTGGAGACCAGTGTTAGCACCACTTTAGAGACCTAAAAAAGTACAAGAGGGATATGGTCAACAAATGGTTGGATGAGTTTTGACCTAGCAACATCCCACAGTTGTGTAATATGCTAATAAAGAGAATTTATAATACATAGAAAGCTAAATATTGGCAAGACTGGTATGCATAATGCTTTTCTTTTCTTTTTTTCCCTTTCTTTTCTTTTTTCTTTTCTAGCTAATTCTAAAATAGATGTGAATAAGCAAGTCTATGCTGAGTATCTAGAAAGACTCAGGGAAGCAAGTGGTATGTATGCAGCATAAGAGATGTATTATTGTAGCTTTAAAATTTAAAGAACATTTTTTTCTTTTCTATACAGTAGTAGCAAAGTAAGCATGCATATCCTAACTATAAAAGCAAGTATGCATGCATCAGTCAGTAGCACAAACCAGCTATAGGAGTCAAGTGCAAGACTGTAGTCAGAGGTTGTGGGGTCAAACACCATGAGTAATAAGTATAAAATACTGCAATTCTTTAATAATAATATATATATTAAGTTCTATACAAGTAGCATAAATGTCCTGCTGTTATCCTTAATCTGTATAATTGGACCAAGCATATGTGCAATATCAACACATTGCAAGGATTACTTTGAGCAATCTGTAATTATGTTTGTAGCTGATAGGAATCATACTCAAATGTAAAGCTTCAGGTAAAATAGTTGTATCATTGTTATAATGCATTTTATGTCACATAGTATGGTACTAATTTTATCTCTTTGTTTTCCCTCATGCCTATCCCTTATCTCTTTTTATTTCCTATTATGTGTCTCCATGTCATCTGTCTGTAACCAATCACTAAGTGCTTCACAGCACAGGGAGGTAGGCCAACTCCAGTGGATTAGTCTGCCCCTGCTCTACTGATTCCATCACAGACACCAAGTACACCTGAGACCCAACCTGGCAGCAATGCCTCTGATGGCCCATGCATTACCTGTGCCCTCAGGTAACACTGCACTGACATCTGGTGCTGTGGTACCCTCTGGTAGTACTGGCGGAGGTGGGAATTTATTCACCCACCAGGATATGCCAGGGTTGGTGTGTAGAGTTGTGCACAGCACCATTGATATACTCCTACACCAGATGGAGAGGCTGCTCTCCCTCATTGTCCTTGGGAGGAAGAGACATCAAGCACTCCAACAGCCAGTGTAGTAAGGGGATAGTGGTGACAGTCCTGCGTGTGAGGCAGAATCTTCACTGCACCCATGTCTAATAGGCATGGGGCTTCATTGTTCCTTCCCTCACCCCAATCATGGTGTCCCTTAGCTTTTGTGTCCTTCACCATCCCTGTGTCTTGTCTTGTTTTTCCTGTTTGTTTGCATTTGCTTCCTCAACTACTCAACTTACCTGGCCTAGAAATACCAACCTCCCTTATTAAGAATTATTCTCTTACTGAAGTAAAAGAAATGAACTCCTGTCCCACAAAAAATATTGTCTCATACATAGCTCTCCATTTCACACACATGTATTCTTGATACACTTCATTTGGTCCATTTGGCTATAAAATATGATTGTGTTGTTGTCACCCCTCTTTGTGGAGATGAGAGTCCAAATTCAGATAATTTTCTGTACATATTTTTATTTTACACTGTTAAAGAAATGGATAGCTATGGTTCTTTCCACCCTCTTGTCCTGCACATTCGATTATTGCTTTGCCTTTATTCTTCTCGCTGCTTGCCTTCCCATTTTGCCACTTTCCTATCTACTCCATTTTAACACACAACACACATAAGTAACAAAAAAAAAACAGTGCAGGCCTTTACCTTTAGGCCTTTTTGCTTGCACAGAGTTTGGTATTATGTACCAGTACCAAGGAATGGTGAACGGTTCTTCTGCTTTGCAGTTACCTCTGCACAATGTCACATAAACACACTGTGCTAAGTCAATGCACAGTAACACAAGGTGAATGTAGTTGTTGTTGTTGGTCTTTTCGGCTTTTCCTGGTTAGGGGTTGCCACAGCGGAACTCCGGTCCACTAATAATTGGCAGTACATTTTTTTTTTATGGTGGCGAGTTGCCAGCCCAAAGCCCAACCTTCAGCGAAGGCATGCCCATTCCCACATGTCTTTCGGAGGCCACTCGACCACAGGGAGAACATGCAGACTCCACACAGAAGGCGCTCCAACCGAGAATCAAACAGGAGAACCTCTTGCTGTGAGGCAACAACGCTACCACTGTACCACCGCAGCTTTACACAAGGTGAATACAGTATAAAGAATAATTTCATTGCATTATCACTACATATTTAAAAGTATCACATAGACCTGAATTTGAACAGTATATCATATGGGCTCCAAATGATATGTGTCAATGCATTTACACTTGCTGCCACAGAGTTAGCTAAGCAGCAGGTGTGTTTCATACACTTAGTACTGAGAAATCTCATAATTTTATCAATGAGGTTTGCGTTTGTGCACGGCTTAACTATGTGCAAACAATAAAAATTGTAGAAATGTGTATCTTGCATGCGCAAACACATTGCCAGTCATCAAGCAAACCAACTGCTCGGTGTTACACTATGCAAAGTGGACAATAGCATGTATTACTTTTGTTTACTGTCCATTTAGTCTTCATGCTATGAAACTACATGTGGAAACCCAAACAAAATGAACACACTATCTAAGAAAATAACACATATTTAAAATGCAGCCTTCTGTTACCTCCCCACATGCACTGCAACCTTGGTCTCTCAGTATTTGCTCACCAATATATCAATTACACTACATAAATAAATAACACATGATTTATATACCATGCACATCTTTATAATGAGAGTACAATTCAGATTTTCCAATACTTGTAGTAATGTGGGCAGCTGCTTGCATATAGTTTGTAAAGCTGTCTCTTAAAGTATATCTGCACATTGGAAACACAACAGAAAATACTATACATTGCATATTCATCAATCTGGTAACATGCAGAACTGCAATATCTTGACAGTTGGACATAGTTAGCTATCCATTTCATGCAGGCCTCCTAACATCTTACCTCTAACATCCATTGCTGATGTCATCCACTATAAGTTGTCCAGCAGCCTTGTAAAAGTCACACTTGTGCTGTGGTGCTTGTGTAAAATACTAAATTTTCCAGTCTGTGTACTTAGATGCATATGGGTTCTAATCTCACTACAGTCAACTGGGAAGTGTGTAAGTGGTTTTATACACTTGCCTGATGTTACAGAAGGCATTTTACCCCAGCATGCGGAACACTGCAATTACCATCTTCTCCTCACCAGGCACTGCTAATGTCAACAACTATAAATTGTCTGATACTCTCCAAGTCCGACTTCTCCTTAAATACAGAGTTCTCGAGTCAGTGTACTTATATAGGTATGGGTTCTGTTCTCACTGCAGTCAACTGGGGTTTGAATATTTCTGCACTTGCTTGACATTAGAGAAAGCATTTTACACCAGCACATAGGACACTGCTATTACCATGTTCTCCTCACTAGAAACTATTGATGTCATCACATATAAATGTTTGTCTGATACTCTTCAATTCAGACGTATGGTGTGGTGCTTGCTTAAATACAGAGTTCACTAGTTGGTGTACTTAGATACGTAGGGTTTCTGTTCTCACTGCAGTCAGCAAGGGTGTGTGTGTTTGTGCACTTGTTTGACATTAGAGAAAGTATTTTACACCATGTGGGACACTGCTATTGCCATCTTTTCTTCAGCAGACTCTGCTGATGTCATCACCTATAAACTGCTGCTCCTAGTCAGACTTTTGCTGTGGCACTTGCCTTAAATACAGAGCACTCTAGGCAGTGTACTTAGAAAGGTAGGGGTTCTGTTCTCACTGCAGTCAGCTGGTGTGTGTTTGTGAACTTGCTTGACTTTACAGTGAACATTTTACACCAGCATGTGGGACACTGCTATTACAATCTTCCTCTCACCAGGCTCTGCTGATGTCATCAACTATTGCTGATTTGCCAATGTGCAGTATTTACATGAGGGCAAGGTCAGAGACTGGCCTGTATGTCAGGCATAAGTCAGATTACAATGGCAGGGCTTTCAGTCTATTCATATACATTATGGCATGGTTTGTAGGCCCTGTATTTTCTTGGTGAGAAACCCCTGTGCTGTCTCTATCTGCTGCAGGTGTCTGGTGAGGTACATACAAAAGGGAGCATTATACTCTGTTAAAGTTATGATGAGGGTCAAGTACAGTGCTGTTATAACATCCTCAGATATGGATATGATGGCCTGACTTATATGGTGCATGACATAGCCTTCCCATACCACTGTGGAAAAATGGTGGTTGAAGTTCACATTGCCATCTATGTGTGTTTCCAGGTCTTGCACAACTGGGTTTTAGTACTGGGGGTAGTTGTTGTCAGTGCTGCAGTTATTGAGGAATTCCACTTTGCAGAAGGCAAACATAATGTCACATTTTTGTGTTTATTTGTAGACCATGTGGCTTTCACACCAATCATTTGTCCATGTTAGCCCCTCCTGTATTATGTTACCATAATTGGTGGACAAGGTGATTGCACCCAATATGCAATAACTAGCAAACTTGGTAGGCTAAAGGCCATATACCTTAGTGTGGACTGTCAAGAAATAGATACCAAACTGTGAAGGGTCCAGCACAGATCCTTGGAGTACACCAGTGGTGATAGCTCTATTAGTAGAGGTTGATTCACCAAGTTTCACAATATGTATTCTGTCAGTGAGTCACTCGGTTAAGCATCTAGTGATGTAAGGGTTAATCCCCATCTCGGAGTGTTTCTCCATGATACCTGAGTGGGGGATTGTGCCCAAACCCTAGGCCAGATCAAGATAGGCAGTATGCAGTGTCTTACCTTCATCCAGGTCTATCACACAGAATCAATGGGCTGTGACAACATAACAGATCACCTATAGCGTGACTCAGAACATACACCTGCCTGTCATAATTAGATACACACCTCAACAAACCCTCCAGATGAAATATGTTCCCTTAAAAGGGTGTACATAAACATGCATCCATCAGAGTGGGGGGGGACAGCACTTGATGCATGCATGTGTAGACACATCTTGGCTCTCCTCAGCTGCTAAGTAGACCAACACGTAATCATGGACCTTTTCTAAATGAACACTAATAATATCCCAGCTGCATGCAAAAGACATGTCTGAGTTGTTAATGCTACATCCGTCTTTGTTATTTCTGTTAGATGTCCTCAAAGAGGTCATAGAGGGCAAGCATGATGACAGCACTATCATCCTGTGGAACTTGACCAGGCCAAAGCATTTGACACAAATCCACACTGAGGTATTCACTCAACACTGTCAGAAGTGGCCATAAGCACCTATATCACAAAGTAGGTAGACCAGTAGATCACATACGAGGCATCTAAATATGTTGAAATGTGCGAGATGGCCTATATCTCGGCTCTAGTGGAGTGGTCCATGCATCAGGGCTGTCTATTAGTCCCTTTTCTGTCCATTATTTAAGTCACAGACACCAAGAATGACATACACATCCTGTGTCCAAACAGCTGTCTGGAGGACTGCATATAGTGGCCAATCATTGATTCCAGCTGTGATAGTAATATAATACAGACAATATCAACACACAGCAAAGACTGCTGCCACAGCCATGACAACACAAGATGAAACAAAAACATGGGGGGTTGTTATGTTAAGAAAACAAATGCAACAACCCCATGATAATGTGGACATCACACCCCTATAAGCAGACGAAGTGGTATGTGATCTGTGTCCTGGGGTAGGTGGTATGTGGAACATCCACCAGACTGTGGCCACAGTGGTGACTATTCCCTTGAATGTAACACAACTTTTGAGTATGTGCAGGACATCCACATCAGAGGTCATAATACCTCCACAGTTCACAGTCTTTATCACACCAATAACTGAGTACAATGCACCCTTCTTCATGTACCTTCCTACATATTTTCCAGTGATGTGTAAGAGACATGTACCACCTTTGCCACAGTGAGCTCCTTTTCCATCTTATTGGCCATACGTAGGTATTCCTTCTGCTGCATAAACATTACTGTCTGATGGTGTGGAACTCCCATCAAGGTGTTATATCAGATGCATGTTCATAGGTTCATAGGTGTGTACTAGACTAATGGCCCTGGGGCCTTTACAAGCCTAGCCCATAGGATTACCCTAGCATTGTGCCATCTGACCTTTGGTCCCAGTGCCTCTGTCAAGTAAAGCCACTGGAGTGATCCCTGGGGTGAATTTTCTATTTCACATCCACTCATCAAGATTTCTCTTGAAGAGGGCCAGTGAGGTGCTCTGCTTGACATGTATGGGAAGTCTACTCCATAGCATGGGCAGTCTCTGGGTTTTGAACCTGTCCCTCCAGCATGTTCTGTTGATTGTGGTAATGAGGTTGAGGTCTCTGGAGCATGTGGTGCGGAGGGATTGGGATTTCTTTAGATGTAGCGTTTCTAACAGAGCTGGGTCAGACATGACTTTGTAAGTCAAGCAGAGATCGCCTCTAAGTAGGCGATATGAGACAGAGAATAGTTGGAGTTTTTTTAGTCTGTCCATATAGGACAAATGTTTAAGGCCTAGGATCCTCTTTGTGAGGTACTTTTGCGGCCCCTCCAGTTGTTGCAGGTGTTTAGTGAGGTACATGCCAAATGGGACATTGTCGTCAATGATTGGCCTAATGAGGGAAGAGTAGAGGGAGACAATTACCTCTTTCTTCCTGGATGCAAAATCCTTAGTAATGAGATGTGCCACATAGAAGGACTTTCTGACCACAGTGGCAATTTGGTGGTCAAAAGAGAGGTTGCTGCCATCTTGTGTTCCCAGATCTCTTAAAATGCCTTCTGGGTTCAGTGGACTACCATCAATGTGGTAATTCATGAGAACTGGGTTTTTCCCAAAGCGGATGACGACACATTTTTTGGCATCGAGCTTAAGACCATGGTTCTGACTCCAGTTGTTGGTTTCAGTGAGGCCTTTCTGTAGGATGTCAACATCACTCAGGGAGTTAATAATAGCTCTCAACTTGCAATTGTCTATGAACTTTATCAACCAGAGTCCCTTCGTGTTGATTTGGACTTTAGAAAGTATATACCAAACAGGAGAGGTCTCAGGACCAAACCCTGTGAGACTCCACTCATGACTGGTTGGCAGTCTGACTTGGAGTCACCTATTTTCACACTGTGGGTTCTACCTGTGAGCCAGTTTGCAACCCACCAAGTGATATAGGGTTTGATACCTAGCTTAGTGAGTTTTCTATGATTCCTGACTGGGGAATGGTATCAAAGGCCTTGGCCAGATCAAGGTGGGCTGTATGAACTACCGTGCCTTCATCCACAGCTCTGGTGACTGACTCAAAGAATTTGACCAAGTTGAGCAGACATGATCTACCCTTCACAAAACCAAAATGTGTGGGATCCAGAGATTGGAGATTCCCTACATCCTTGTTTATTAGGTCCACGATGATGCATTCCATAGCTTTGCATATCAGACTTGTCAGACTATTGGAATGATAGTTCCCAGGGTCTGTAGTCGCTCCTCCTTTGTGGAGAGGGATAACTGTAGCAGTGCACAATTGTTTAGGGGCAAAGCTTGAGGTAAGGCTGTGATTGAACAGGACACACAGGTGAGGTGCCAGTTCACTCTGTGGTTCATGTAGAACACAGCTAGGGATATTGTCAGGCCCCATAGAAGCTGTATTCTTGGCCTTGGACAGTGCTCTTTTAACATGTGCAGTGGTAATACTGGGTGCCTGGCAATCTACTGGTATTGTGACTGGTCCATTGGGGGGGTAAAGTAGGCACTGAATCTGTCAGCCAGTATATTGGCAATATCTTTTGGCTCGGTATAAGAGGTACCATTGTGCAGTAGCTCAGAGCAAATCTGGGTATTGCTGTGGAGATTCTTTACATAACTATAGAAGGCCTTGTGGTTGTTTTTACTATCTGCTGCAATTCTGTTTTCATAGCTAGGTTTAGAGGATTTGATGAGGGATCTCAACTTTTTCTTGAGGCTGATAAGGGAGTTTTTCCAGTCTTGGGACTTCACCTTATTTCACATCAGTTTCCTCCTTCTGCTGTAGAGTTTGTTTATGGCAGGGAACCACCAGATTGGCTTCCTTTTTTTGGAGGCGAGCGTCTTGGTTCTGTTTGGTATGGCGAGATCCATGCATTTGTGTACGTGTTTGCACAGTTCATTGGTGTATGATTTGGTGGTCATGCAACTGATCTCCATTTGCATGGGTGCCATAAAGTTAGCCACATCTGTTTTTGGGAGCCCAAGGTTAGCTTTGGAGAAGTTTTTCATGGTGATTACCTTTGCGGGGAGGGGGGGTGTGGATTTCCAAGGTGATTAGTTTGTGGTCGGATCTAACCATGGAAGAGTTGACTATTGGTGTAGAGCAACAGTCGCCCATGTTAGTAATGACCAGGTCAAGGATATTGCAACCTCTAGTGGGGGTAAGAACGAGCTGGTTGAGGGCATTGAAATTAATGAATTCCAGGAAATGTTGGGCAAGTGTATTGGTACATGAGTAGTTTTCCCAGTTAATTGAGGGGTAGTTGAAGTCATCCAGTATGAGAGTGTTAAGTTGGACCCTAATATTCTCCAGCGTGCTTAGGAACATCGAGTATGAGTCTTGGAATATGGCTGGGGACCTATAGCAGGCTATGACCTGAATTGCTGTCTTACCCAATGTTAACTGCACCTGAAGTATCTCAGATGCATTATGTTGGGCTTCTAGTCTGGAGTTATGTTGGTCAACTAGTCTGGAGGTGTGGGCATCCTTTAGGAATATGGAAACACCACTGCATTTGGAGCTTCGGTCCAAGTTCTGGGGCCGAAAGGTGTGGAATGAGTTTTAGCCTGGTAGTGCAGGGGTGCTTTCTGCTGCCTTGAACCAGGTCTCCGTTATGGCACAAATGTCGATGTTCTGCATTTTTAGGAGTGCTTCGAGTGAGTGCATTTTGAGATTTAGACTTCTAGGGTTGCGCAGCATGACCCTCAGATTGCATTTGTTTGTAGTTGTTACGGTGGTAATTTGGTCTTTGGAAAATTGCCTAAAAAGGTACTATGGGGTAGCAAGAGCCTTGGCCAGAATCCAGAAGCCTAGGGGTGACAGATGCAGGCCATCTCTGAAAAAACATCGAGGTCTGTCAGTCATGTCATCCCAGGTGCACAGATACTGGATCCACTTAGAATGACACCAGAAACTTAGCCAATTTTGAAATCAATAATTTTCTGCTTGTACTGTGGTATCATTCTGGGTGATAGTAAGATGCTGCTCAGGGCTAAGGTCATACCCACCTGGGCTACATAATCTGAGAGCTCCTCCATGTCTCTTTTCATGTAGTCCAGGGAGGTACATGTCAGGTCATTCACACCCAAATGTACAATGACAGAGTCATATTTGTACCTGTTGTTGAGGGACCTAAGTGCATGCATTATGTGGTGAATCCTGTTGACTGACAGGCAGCTGACTGTTACTTTCTACTTATTCAACCTAGTGAGTGGAGCATCAATGTGCCTCAGTATCGAGTCACCTATGATTAGTGTGTTGGGCATGCTGTTTTGCCTTAGGGGATTTGGTTCAGTGGCACGCTGTTTAGAAGAGTTATGTGTCTCGTGATTAGTGTTGTGTTGTGGTGGTCAAGTATGTTTCTGCCTTAGAGGTCTCTGCTGTTTGGGTAGATTTTTATTGAAAGCCTCTGTGAAAGTGGGTGTGCAGTTTGTGTTTTTATGTGAAGGTAGTGCTGGTGTGTGTCCGGGAGGGCTATGTGTTCCATGTGGTGTGGTGCAAGTGTTGACCTTCTCCCCTTGACCTGCTATTCTGGTCTTAACTGGAGAGTGCATGGCTTCAAATTTGGATATATAAGTGCATCTCTTGCAAGTCTGAGTGTTGGGAGGTAAGAGAACAGAGTTGTCAGTGTACATGAGGCAGTTGTTACATTGCCACAGGATGCCTAAGTTCACCAGGTTAATAGGAGAATGCACAGGGAACTGACCTTTAAACATGCCTGGAGGGGTGGGCATTAATAATACGTACTGGAGCTGTTTTCTTGTAGAACATTTAGTGTTGGTAGCACTTTTCTGTGCTACAATAATTGCTACAAGAAGTGTGGCAAAGTGCTAGACTAATAAGTTGTAAAAGTGCAGGAGAGGAGGGGAGAGAACTAGTAGATCTAAGGGGAAAAACTGAAGACCAGAATTTGACACCACTCAGAAGCTTACAAACAGTCCTGAATAGAGCAAATCTGTATCTGGACTAGACTAGTTACTGGAAAGGTGGGAAACAAGCACAAACATGGGCTTTTAAACCAGAAAGTTGAAAGAGATAGAAAAACTGCCTAAACGGCCAATAAACTACAATTTCTGGGCTAGAACCACTCCTTGTGTGGTAGATAGTCTACCTAGTGCTTACCACTCCCACTGATAAGCTAGAAGGCTTCCCTCCAACACAGAAAGGCTTGGGGGGGGGCTCAGAAACTTACAAACTGTCCTGGATACAGCAAATCTGTATCTGGACTAGACTAGTTACAGGAAAGGCAGGAAACAAGCTTAGAATATATATGTATTTTTTTAGTAAAGTGAAAAGGGAGAAAGGAGATACCTGTTGCAGTAATGCATATAGTACATACATTAGCTATTTGACAACATTGATGGCATGGGATACATTAGTGACAGTGTGGCTTGTGCCATATATATGCCATGCACACCAGTCAGCTTGCCTTGAAATATCATAATATCACATACAAGTATAGCAGTGTCCCTCCTAACACCATTAGCAGATGCTACAGTGTCAGGACAGTGTGCTTGATTACCCTCATACATTCCTGACTTGTCATAATAGTTGTACAAGTGTGTTCATGCGGAACCATCTATGATCACACAGAATCACACTTCTTATGTCAGAGACATAGGATTACTGGTGGTATTATTCTGATATTGTCCATACTGTGTCCCTCTTGTTGGAGACCTCTGCTGACATTACAGTTGTATTCAGGCAAATCAGCTTGCACAGATTCACAATATACACCCAACCCTGATGTATATAACATCCTTGATAAATGTGCTCTGCATTGTTCATGTCAGGATGCCTATATCATAAAGACATCTTCTCCATTGTTATGTCACCTTGTCTGACAGTCACATAATATACATTTTCCCTTGCAGTCTGTACTGTACCATGCCAATATGTGATCAGTATTCCTGCTAGAACTGTCTTCCATTTACATGTCATTATCTGGGGTTCCTTTATTTAAGCAAATGCTTAAATTTGTAAATGCTGTTTCATCGAGCGTGATTACACGAAATGGCAAAATGCTGAAAGAACAGAACAGCATTTTTTTCCTAGGGGGAAAAATCACTGGGTCATTTTCGGGACTTTCCCATTTCCTCCACCATGGTGTGAACTCAGAGTTGGTATAGTCAAGTAGGGTGGTGTGGTGGGCACAGCCCACCCTCACTGGGGGGTGTGGGGGTGAAGCCCCCCAATTTATTTTGTGTTTGGAAATGTTTTTAAACAGATCAGCAATTTTTTCCCATGTGTTAGACATTTTGGATTTTCAGGTATTGTGGGTCGATTTTATATTGTTCCAATTTAGTGCATTCATTAATATAATATAGACCTCTCATCTGCTGTACATTACAATGTTTTACCTATCCTCTTTCCCTGTGTTATATATGACATAAACAGTATAAAATGTCAGTATATATGAAATATTTCTACATAGGTCTTGATTTCAACTCTCACTTCAATGCACCTTCAGAAAACAGTCTGGGCACCTTATCCTTCTTTGCCACACATACTGCTTTGCAGCAAAAAACTGAAGTCATTCGTCACACAAACAACTATAACAGAATGTACACTGATATCTAACCATAAACTGTTATTTGTGCATGCATTATATTTATTATATTTGGATGTAGTTCACTTAGTGATCACATAACCTGTTATGATTATTGCTTGCAAATATCCAGCTGTGTCTTACCTTTCTGTGTTTTTGGTCATTCATCAATTATCTGACCAGTACTCTGAGACATGCAGTGCATAATCCATTCTATATCATTGGCCTTAAAATGTGTGAGGATATTAACTGGGAATAATATGATATGCAGTTGCCAACAACTGAAGGGGAGGTTGGATGGCACAAACAAACACAGACTGCTCTTTTGGAGGGGAGAAAGGTAAGTTACTGTTATGACATATACAAGGGTACACTGTTCTTTTGAGGGACGGACAAAGCTGATTTACTTTTATAGCACAGACAAGCACAGACTATTCTTTTGGGGAGACCAAAGGTGAGTTACTGTTATGGCACAAACAAGAATGGACTATTCTTTTGGGTGTGGACCAAAGGTGAGTTTCTGCTATTTTACAAACAATGATATGTTGCTCTTGTTAGTCTCCTTGTTTAACATCCTGTCTGTTGTTCGATCTTTTGAGGGTTGTGAAGTCAGAAACTGCAATGTGCATTATTACTTTCTAACTTCTCTATTTAATGATTTTCCTGTACAAAGGTATGGTGCTAAACTATGGACTTACAGTGATCATCAGTACTTTGGAGAGGTATAACTGTGTGAATCTTCAATGCCTTAGGCCAAGGGCTTACTAATGGGCAAATATAAGTCAAATAAGTCTCTGCTCTCACATGTTAAGGTAATTTCTTTACAAATCTTCCACCTTCTACTTGCTTACTGTAACAAATGATGAAATATAGGGATATGCCATAATATTATTAAACAACGCACTCCAAGTTTAGGACTTAACTTCTAAATGCAGAAGTTGCCACAGTGTTAGTTCAGGGCTGAGTCTGTCTGATGCCAGCAGAACACATTCAATACATGGGGAGGTAAAAGTTGTGTGAGTTACCTGGCAGCAATGTCACTGTATGTATGTGAGTAGGAGGAAGGTTTTACACCCCAAGGTGGTGAATGAGTGTGCTATGCATGGTCTCTTAGTCAATGCAAGGGCATACTGAACATTCCTATGCCTGCCTACAGTGACAGCAGCTGGTGGTTTCCCTCTCTGACTCCTCATCTGCCTGTGGTTATGGTGACCTTGAAATTGGTGGTGGGATGTTTGCTCCTTGCCCTTGCTGTTCCTGCTGCAGCTGTTTCCTTGGAATTATGTTGTACAGCATGGCACATACTGTGAAGATTTCTGTACATGTCTGTGGATTATACTGCAGGGCTCCCCCAGATGTATCTAGGCACTAGAACTGTGAGTTCAGCAGCCCAAACACATGCTCTATGATATCTCTGGTTTGACTATGTGCCTCATTATGGCATTCTTCTGTGGGTGTGGGTGTATTTCTAATGGATGTCATCAGCCATGGTTCTAGTGCATAGCCTGAATCCTCCAGTAAATAACCCTGTGGGATATAAACTCTAGCAAACATCTGGTACATTTGAGAGGTGTGCCAGATATGTGAGTCATGGTAATTACCAGGGTTGCCAGCACATACGTTTAAGATGATTCCCTTTGTGTTACACATGGCTTGGCAGTTGATAGAGTATTAGCCCTTTCTGTTAATATAGAGCCTACTCTGTTCCCCAGATGTGCCTTCATTTTTACATGAGTGCAATCTATGGCACCCAGTACTTCAGAGTAGTGTGCTGCCTGGTAGACCTGTTGCATATTTCTGGCCTTCTCCTCAGAACTACAAGGAAAATATATGTGCTCACTGGCATGTTGGAGCATAGCATCCAAAAATTGGTGAAGGATCCTGCATGCTAATGCCTGTGACACCTGCGGATTGTCTCCTGTCGGTCTCTGAAAGGTACCTCTGGCTAACATTCTAAGGGATACACATACCTTAGTTTCCACTGGGATGAGTTCCCCTTGGTTGGCTCTGGCTCTGAGTTGAGGGCAACACAGGTCACAGAGCTCCTGTCGTGTGTCCCTGTCCACCCTGTAGCAGTCTACAATTTCCATGTCATGTAGGTTGTGAAAAGTTAAATGGGGCTGAAAACTCTTCTCCTTCTCAGCCTAGGCCTGTTGGCAGCAGCAGCAGCATTTGCTTCAGCCTGTAGCATGTGCAAATAGACTAAAGTAGGAGCAGCCCCTAACATTCTGTCTGTGTAGACTTTCCATGTCTGTACTCCAGAAGTTTTGAAATCTGCAGAAAAAAACAGCATGGAGTCTACATGGATGCTTTATAGCTTGTTGAATAGCTCTACTGTGTTGGATTGTTTGATTAGCATGAACTTCAGCTGCTTATGCTGTAATTTGCATCTATAAAACACAAAGATAGATGCAATCCATTAATAATCTACACCATATAAAAAGGCAACCATGTAGCTAGCCACACTGATGGTGAGGAGAGTTGTATATGTTTGAAAAACTGAAAAAACACTTTTTCTTCAGGTTATTTCTGTATAGAGGACTATTGAACTTCAGCAGGTATGCTCCCATTTTGTCACCTACACACTGCATATGCTGGGATGTATTTAAGAATAATGTGAAGCAAAGGCTTTTACATTTTTATCTGTATGCATTAGTTAGAAGTGTACCGATGGCATGGCCATGTTTGTCAAACCATTTCAGAGGTACACATGATTGCAAATACATGAAATTGGAATACTGTGTGATAAATGTATATAAAAGTTTCAGGGACGGGTCCTTTGATAGCACTTTTAGCATTTCAAAGATGTTTTTTGTTAGCGAAATGCATCATTTGCCTTTGCGGAGTGGGGGGGGGGCAAATATGATTTACTGTTACAGCACAAACAAGAATGGACTGTTCTATTTGGGGTGGAGCAAAGGTGAGCTACTGTTATGGCACAAACAAAGTTATGTTGCTCTTGTTACTCTCCTTCTTTTGAATGGTACTTGTTCTTAGCATTTCACATCTCTAGACTATTTTATGTTTCTCCAGTGGGTAATACTGACTGGTACCTTTTGTTTTTTTTATCTGGAAACAGTTATATTGTAGTTATGTGATACTTATGTGTATTATACTTCTTTGTCTTTTAGGGCACCTAAGAGTATGCCACTCAGGCATGTCAATCCATGGACACCCCCCTTCACTGATGCCAAAAAAACAACTAATTGGTTTAGGCAACTTGGTGCTTTTCTCCTGTAAAGGGGATGGGGAGATATGGCACATAGGATTCAAATATGACAGTAGATTGTCCAAGGTGTAAATGCCATGGGTGGCCATGGCAGAACAGATGAACAGGTGTGTCACAGAGCGACTGGTATGATCACATATGCACAAAAGTGAGCAGCTGCAGTGGACCATGACCAAATGGTTAACAGGGAAGGGCCTGTTAGGGAACCACCACTAACCCCCAAAGAACAGTTCCTAGCCAATATCAGAGGCCCAAACTGCTCCTAGGAGAGTGCAGTACAACATGTCCTGGATGTGGGCACAACACCTTCGGAGACAGCAAGCACATCACAGAGGGAGCTTCCAGGTAGTCATTGTTATCTGAACAGCTGAATACTGTTGTACAGTAAAACAGTTGAAAAGAATAAATTAATTCTGTGTCAGATGTCTTTTTTTTTGGGTGGAGGATTGAAGATTGCTACAGTTATAAGCTTAGGTTGGAGTTGTCAACCACGCTCTTGTTAAAAGTAGAGTTAATGCACATATAAAGGGGTTAATGTATTACCCCCTGCCTTACTGTTAATTGTGATTATATTGCCCTTGACTCTTACTTAGCTTCTTCCAGGACCATCTAGATCACAGTGCAGTATGTCTTTTGCATATGGTAAGCCAAATATTTTTATGTCGGTACTGCTGAGCAATTTAAAGAAATATTGTAGTGTGTGATTTTGATCTCAGGCCTGTTGTGTGTATTGCTGTACTGTCTGTAATAGTGGCAGCACTGTTAGTTTGTTAGCATATACTGTACTATAGTAGTGCAGGTATTAATGTATTCCTGTGTTTCTTGCTTTTTATCAAAGGTGATCAAGACAGTGGGAGTGTGGTCCCTGTGCCACCTGATGTCAGTGTATCAGCAAACTCTGATGATGATGGTGACCAAATTGAGGCATGGTCAGGGCGGGGTGCAGAGGTTGAATCTAACACAGAGGTTGATATACAGCCATTCACTGCATTTCCATTGGACACAGTTACTAGGCCTATGCCTACCCAATCCACTGAGCCAACAGACATTGGACAGGTGGACGGCAAAGACATTGATCAGGATAGTGTGGCTACTCCAGATGTTAAGTCTGGATGTAGCCAAAGTGTAGGCAACGTGCCACATCGGAGGATTGATAGGGGTGATCAGAGCGGGCCTGCTGTCCCTTCTCCACCTGGTGCATGAGCCACTTCCCTTGCCACTCAACATCTGTTTTAGGCCATCATTGAGGCACAGGCACATTCCCAT
Organism: Protopterus annectens; assembly: GCF_019279795.1. Classification (NCBI taxonomy): domain Eukaryota; kingdom Metazoa; phylum Chordata; order Ceratodontiformes; family Protopteridae; genus Protopterus; species Protopterus annectens. The sequence continues at coordinate 946,629,597 of NC_056730.1, forward strand.
AGGTGTTCCAGACAAAAAATGATCAGAGTTATGGATGTGACACAGTCTGACATGTGTAACTGCCTCCACCGTGTTGCCAATTCACTGGTCGGATGAGTGACATGTTGGAACGAGGGGTGTCTGTAATGGAGCAAGGTGAGTCTGTCATGAAATGAGCAGTGTCTGTGATAGAACATCTGCTGGGAAGAGAACAGCATCCTTGTCAGTATAGGTCAGTCACATCATCTGCTGTCAGCCAAAGTAGCTGTGCCCGATCACGCTCTCATAGTGGCAATATTTCCACTGCTCCATCAGTAAATGTGCTGTCCACAACCAGACATGGCAGACCAGGGGGTCATGGACCTGGGTGTTCCCATGAAGGGAGCTCATCCAGCAGACACCAGTTCGACAGACCAAGATGTACAGCTAGCACAGAGCATGATGTGTTCATGCACACCAATTTCACCTGGATGACCCCTACAGACACACACACACACACACACACACACACACACACACACACACACACACACACACACACACACACACACACACACACATACAAGAGTTACTCATTTTGTCTCACTGGCCATTTGTTGTTTTATCCCATTGTCAGCCTTCTTCTTCTTACTCAGACACTCTCACTAACCTTTTGTGTCAGCCTAGGTTTCAACCCCCCACACAACACCCTGTGCAACTGATGTTAACTGTGCCATGTCCCTGTTTTCTATCTTATGGATTCAGGGATGCAAAAGCTGTGTCTGATGCTCATGGTGTGTAACTTTCTTAGTGGTTAGTATATCTGCATTTGTGTTGTTGAACTGGTCATCGTACCTTTGACTTATATTGGCCTTGGAAAGTTAGATAGTTGATAGCATCAAAATTTCACAACTTTATAGTGAATGTTCTTGGAAGGGTTGTGAAGTCAGACACTGCAATGTGTATCATTATTTTTTTTAACTTCTCTCTTTAATGATTTTCCAGGACAAACATATGGTGCATATCATATGTCACGCCATCATATTCAGATCTATATGAGAGCACTGTAGTCAAATCTCATCAGAACAGTAACACAGTATAATGCTGTTTTTGAATGTACCTCAACAGACACATTCAGCAGCTGGAGAGATCACAGGTCTTTCTCAGCAAGATAACACAGGGCCTACAAACCATGCCTTAATGTATGTAGATAGATTAAAAGCCATGTCACTGTAATCTGTTTGGTATAGGATGAGGTGAAGTCTGCTTGGCCTCCAGGCCAGTATCTGACTATGATCTGGTGGGATGACTGCATATCCAAAAATTTGATATATCTGATGACATCAGTAATATCTGTTGAGAATATGGTAATAACAGTATCCCACACGCTGTGGTAAAATGTTCTCTAAAATGTCAAGTAAGAGCACACACACACACACACACACACACACACACACACACACACAGTTGACTGCAGTGAGAATAGAACCCCTACCTATCTAAGTACACAGACTACAAAACATAGTACTTAACACAAGCACCACTGCACAAGTCTGACTTTTGCAAGGCTGCAGCTGAACTTATAGTACATGCATCAGCAGCCCTTGTGTGAGACAAGATGTTAGCAGGCCTGTATAGGTTCATAGCTTCATAGTTTAATGTGAGGCTACTACCATATTGGTCCTAGGTTCATAGGTTCACAGGAGGTTAGTAGGCTAATGGCCCTAGGGCCTTTTCAAACCTAGCCAAGTTGTACCATTGTTCCCTTATAGACCAAGATATGTAGGCCATATTTGCAAATCCATTATCACCACTGGTTGCACCTAACAGTGACATAGGTTAAACCCCCTGGGGCAATTTTATGATCTCCCATCCAGTTGTCCAAGTTACACTTAAATAGGTTAATTGAGGAGCTCAAGTTTCACTTGAACTGGGAATTTGTTCCATAGGAGTGGCAATCTCTGGAAGACACATCTGTCTCTCTGCCATGTCCTGTTGATGTCACAGGCTAGGTTAAGGTCCCTAGAGTGAATGAGTCTTGTCACATTTGATTTGAGGAGGTGCAGTATTTCCATTAAGTCAGGGTTCAAGACTGCTCTGTAGGTGAGCCAAAAGTCATCTTTCAGCAATCTGTACAATACAGAGTACAGTGCCAGGTGCTTCTGTCTGTCTGTGTAGGTAATGTGTTGGAAGACCCTGGATATTCTTAGTGAAAAACCTACGAGGTCTCTCCAGCTGCTGCAGGTGTCTGGTGAGGTACATGCATTGTCCTCTATTATTGATCTGATGAGGGATGAGTACAGAGGAGTTATAACATCCTTGGATGCTATGCCCTTACTTATGAGGTGAGCAATGTAAAAGGCCTTGCTTACCACTGTGGATACATGATGATCAAAGCTGAATTTATCATCAACCTTCATTCCAAAATCTCTCATCACTGAGTTGGAACATAGGGGGATATTATTAATAGTGTCATTTGTGGGGACTTATCCTTTGCTGAAAGGGATAATGGTACATTTTTGTGTTAACTTTAAGTCTGTGGCTTTGGCAACAATCATTTATGTATGTAAACCCATTTTGTGGTCTGTTGACATCACTTGCATATTCAATGATTGCACCCTCTTTGTAGTCATCAGCAAACTTGGTGAGCCACAGGTCATCTGTTTTCACCTGATATTTCTGAGAAATACATTCCAAACAGTAGGGGGTCCAGCACAGACTCTTGCAGAACACCACTGGTAACAGGTCTGCTAGTATAGGTGGAATCCCCACCTATGACTTAATGTATTCTGTTGGTGAGCTCTTTGGCTACCCATCTAATGGCGTATGGTTTAATCCCCAGCTGGGTGAGTTCTTTAATGATGCCTGAGTGGGGGGTTGTGTCAAAGCCCTTGGCCAGGTCGAGATAGGCAGTATGTACTGATTTGCCTTCATCCAGGGCTTTGGTGACAATCTTGAAGAATTCAACTAAGTTTAACAGGCATGATCTGTCCTTAATGAAGCCAAATTGGTTGATAAGGTCCAAGATGATTCTCTCCATAGCCTTATAGACAAGACTGGTCAGGGTTAGGGATGTATAGTTCCCCAGGTCAGTTGAGGGACCACCTCTGTGCAAGGAGATTACGGTTGCTGTTTATCACTCTGCTGGGGCAAGGCCAGTACTTAGATCTAACTCTTGCTTTAGATCATTTAGTAAGCAGCCTGTGATGTTATCCAGTCCCATAAAGGCTGTGTTTTTGGCCTTGACGATTGTGGTTATGACCTGTTCTTTGGAGATAATACGTAGAGAACTGTTGACAGGTATGCTTTGTGGTATGATTATTGGAGAAAGGGGTGTGAACTTTTTGCCAAAGCTGTCTGTAACAGGTTGGCTATGCCATCAGGTTCAGTATGACTGGTGCAAAGCCGGGCCTCCTTTTTACATTACAGACATAGCTAAAGAATGCCTTGTGATTATCCTTAGCTATGGATGCTAATTTACTTTCATAATTAGCTTTAGAGGTCTTTACAAGATGTCTAATTTGCTTGTTCAAGCTATGGAGGGTGTTCTTCTGCTGAGACTGTTTCTTTTACTCCTGGACATCAGTTTCTTTATCTTGTTGTACAAGCTATTCATGCCAGATGTCCAGCAGGGGGGTAATTTTTTCATGAGGAGGTTTTGATCTGTTCTGGTACAGCTAAGTCTATACACTTGTAAAGGTGTTTATACAGGGTATTTGTGTACACTTCCATATAAGTGTCAGTGGTGGCAGTAGGTTTGAAACTATTTATGCTATCACTTAGGAGGCTATAGTTGGCTTTGGAGAAATTTTTCAACCTTTTGGATCCTGGAGGGGGTCAGGTATGATTATTACATTGAATGTAACTGATTTATGGTCAGACCTTACCAGGGAGGATCTCACACATGGGGAGTTGCAGCAGTCTCCCATGTTGGTGAGTACTAGGTCAAGGACATTTGAACCCCTTGTGGGGGTGCAGACTAACAATTCCAGAGCATTCGTGTTTACAAAGTGCAGGAACCTTAGGGTGAGTATGTTTGAGCTCATATTTGTATCCCAATTGATGGAAGAATACTTAAAGTTACCCATGCCCAGGATGCTTGACTGTATTATGAGTGACTCAAGTAGGTCCAGGAAGGCACTGCGTGGTTTTCATGACTCATGTTGTTGGACCTGTAGCTAATAATGATGTGGAGGGGGTCTTTCCTACTGTTAGTTGGATTTGGAGTAACTCTGGCGAGTCATGCTGCTTAACCAGTCTTGATGTGTATTTGTCTTTTATGAAAATGGATACACCTCCTGCTTTGTTTCTTTCATGTTCATTTTGCAGGCTGAATATGTGGAAGACGTTATAGGCTTTCATGGCCAGAGTACTTTCTGCAGCCCTAAACCATGTCCCTTTGACTGCAGAAACATTGACATCTTCCCAAGTAAGAAGTGTCTCCATTGAGTGTAGTTTCTGATTTAGACTCCTAGCATTAAGTAGCATAACCCTGAGTTTGTCTTTTGAGGATATTTTTATGTCAGGAATTTTGTTCTTATGACTTTGCCTAAAAAAGGCACTATGAGGGAGGCAAGTACCTTGGCCAGTAACTGAAAGGCAAGAGGTTCCAGATGAAGACCATCCCTGGCAAAGCAGCTTGGTCTGTTGACCATATCATCCCAGGATGACAAATGTTCAATCCCCCTGGATCGACACCAGTAGCTTAGCCAATTGTTGAAGTCAATTATTCTTTTGTTTGTATTGAGACATCATCCAAAGTGAAGGTAGAATACTGCTTAGGGCTACAGACACATCTGTCTGGGACACATAATCTGAAAGGTCAGTCATATCTCTCTTCATATAGTCCAGTAAGGTATGTCTCAAGTCATTTACTCCAACATGGAGTACGATAGAGGTGTAACTGTGCTTGCTGTTGAGAGACTTGAGTGCATGCATGATTTTGCAGATCCTGGCACCTGACAGGCAGTTGACCATAACTTTCTCCTTGTATAACTTGATGAGGGGGACATCTGTGTCTCTCAGTATATATTCACCTATAACCAACACATTGGTTTTTGAGGCATTTTGCCTTAAGGGCTTAATGGGTGAGGCACTGATACATTTGCTTTTATGTGTAGTGGGTTCTGTTGAGCATGCAATGTGTGCAGAAGGTTTGCATTTGTGAGGTCTCTGCTGTTTTGGTAACCCTCTGAGTACCTCTATGTATGAGGGTTTATGTGTTATGCACCTGGTTTGTGGAGGAGGTGAAATGTGTGTTCTGAAAATCTGTTTGATATCTGGTTGTTGTTACCTGAAACAGAGCAAGCATTTATTCTAGATTCTATGTATACTTGCAACTCTCACATATTGCATTTGTAAGTTTTAGGAGTACATGGTTATCACTACACATGAGGCAAAATAAACCTAGCTGTTTAAAAACAGAAGCACCCTTATTAGGCATATTTAGATGGTCATTGTTAGCAGAGCAATATTGTAAGCAGCAACAACTGGACCTGTCTATGAGGGACACAGGTGCCGCCCCAGAGGTGACTTTAAAATCACCCAACCATTAGTGAAGGCTGTACTTGAATAGGGTCATTGAGGAGCACTGCTTCACATGCAGTGGGAGCCTATTACACAGGAGTGTGAGTTGCTGTGGGCTATATCTGTCTACCCAGCATGTTCTGTTTATGTCACAGGCTAGGCTGAGAACCTTGGTGCAAGTTATTCTTGCCCCATTTGATTTGCAGATGTCCAACATTTCCAGCAGGGCAGGGTCTGAGACTTCTGTGTAGGTCAGTCATAGGTCACCTCTCAGCAACCTTGCAGGATACTGACTACAGTGACAGGTTGTTTAGCCTTTCCATATATGTGATGTTTGGAGGACTTGCATTCTCCCAGTCCCAAACCTCTATTTTGTTTTCCAATTGCTGCAGTTGTTTGTTAAGGTACAGAGAGACAGGAGCCTTCTACTCAATTAGTGGTCTAATAATGGTGAAGTACAGCAGAGCTATGACCTCTCTGATCTTGGATATGATGTCCCATGTGTATGAGGTGTGCAATGCAGAATGTGTGTCCATTACTATGGACACATAGTGATGAAAGTGTAGATTGCTATGAACATGTGTTCACAAGTCTCACAACACTGTGTTTGAGATGATGGGTGCTATTATATAATAACTTGCAGGGGTAATTCATTGACAAAGGGGACAATGAGGCATTGTTTGCTACAAGGTACATTCTGTGAGTTTGGCACCAATCATTTGTCTCTGTCAGCCCCTTCTGAAATATGTCACCATCATTGGGGGAATCTATATGAGTGCATCCAATTAACAGTCATCTGCAAACATGGTAAACCACAGGCCATCTACTATTGCCTGTGCTTCAGGGAAGAGTTTCCACACAACTGAGGGCCCAGCACAGATCCTTGGGGTATTCCATTGGTAAGTGGCTAGTGGGGGGCAGACTCTAACTTTGACAGTGTATGTTCTGTTGGTGAGCCAGTTGGCTATCAAGTTAGTACTGTATGGCTTAATTCATAGATGGGACCTTTTCACTATGAGACATGAATGGGGGATATTGTCAAAGGCCATGGATAACTGAACATAGGTGGTATGTCCTGTTACGTGTCATCCAGGTCTTTGCGGTCAGTATCAAAGAAGTCCATGAGGTTCAATAGGCAAGATCTGTCCTTGACAAACACAACATGGGTCAACCCAAGTGTGTTAAAGGTCACCTATGTCCCTATGGATAAGATCCATGCTGATCCCTTCCCTAGCCTTGCAGATAAGCCTTGTTAGGATTATGGGTCAATAGTTGTAGTTCTGGATGTTACCAGAGTGATGTGTATTGTATGTAACACAGCACTTGATATTACTTTCTGTAGAGTAGGTGATATATCTGTGGAAAAAGTACTGAGACACAAGGGTTGCAGTGCGTGGGGGGGGGGCAACACATGGCTGTATTGTAAATATGTGACACAGTGTGAGATAGGGCCTTTATTTTTTAATATTTCCACATGTAATGTCATGCTATGCACAAAAAATGGACAATAGACAACAGTAATACTTAACAGCATGTAGTTTTCTATAGTATGGCAAGCAGCAGGTTTGCGCAATGGTTTGCAAAGTGTATACACATGCGAAATATGCATGTTTGAGTGTAGCTAAGTAGTCCGCAAATGCGAGCCTCATTGTTAAAGTCTGCCAGCTAGTATTGCATCTATGAAACACACCAGCTACTTAACTGACTCTGTGGTAGCACATGTTAATGCACTGATACATTCCTTAATTAGGTCCAGATAAAACTGTGTTCAAATCCTTCTCTCTCTCTCTCTCTCTCTCTCTCTTTTTTTTTTTTGGTCAGTGTTTGCAGGAAATGTAGAAAAATGACTGGCAGGTTTGGCTGTTTTTATCTGGTTTGTGAGAAGTGCAGCATTATGCAAGCTGGACACCTGGACCACCTCAGGAAGCAGACACACCCTGACAGCAGTGAACTGCAACATAGATTAGTGTTTTCTCAACCCTGTTGTGGCAAGAGGTGTAAGTGTAGGACTACCATAGACATGGTCCTGGGTTTGAACACTGCATATTCCATACACTTTTACTTTTGTCCAAATTCCCATTATGTATTATCATGTTGCTATCAAATGTAATACTGTGGTTATACTGTGTACTATATTCTTGTAGGTATATTTCTGCTATCTGGACTGACATGGCCTTCACATTTGCCTAATGCACATACACAACTTCCTGTGTACTTTTTCAATGCTTGCCTCTGTTGCACACCACTCACCATTTTGCAAATGTGGGGCTCGGAAGTGTACCCAGCCGAGCACCACATTTGCATGATGGTAAGTACTGCGCAACATGTTCAAACAGTGTGCTCACACCAGGAGATGCAATAATTGGAACTGGTTGTAAAATATCAGTCTCCATTGCTCTTGATCCATGGTAGACGTGTCAGGTGTTCGTGGAGAGGATGTGAGATTTAGGGCTTAGAGATGGGGTGCCCAGTAGTCCAAGATTTTTGATGGACTCCTAGTGAAAACCACAGTACCAGGCTCTTGCAGGGGAACTATTCTGGGTCTCAGTATAAGTCAGAGGCTTGGAATAGTTTGGTCTGGGTTGTAACCACTGCCACTGGTATCCTCCTCACTGGTGACCTATGTCGGCACCACTTTAGTGACCTACATCATGAGAAGAGGAATACCTTTGATGCTTGGATCAAGGAATAGGACTGCAGACATCCCACAGATGTGTAAGTATCAACTACAGAGAGTACTTGTAAGGCTTAAAAGCTGGCTATAGACAAGACTGGTATTCATAATGGTATTCTGTTCTGTTCTGTTTTTTTTCCACAGCTGCCATGGAACAGGAGGTCAATGCTAGGACCCATGGAATTAGATTGTAAAAGATGAGGGCGGTATTTGGTATGTATGCAACAGAAGAGTAGTGTTATTGTAGCATTAAAAGTTAGAGATAGCGGGTTTGGTATTTTATACAGTTGTATCAAATTGAGCTTGCATATCTTAACTCTAAAAGTAAGTATGCATGTATTAGTCTCTACTAAAAAACAAGAGTATGATATTAGACTTTAGTCAGAGGTTATGGGTTCAAATACCACAATTCCCAAATATACAATGCTGTTAATTCTTCAATTATGTGTAACTTAAAGGTTTAAAATAAAAGCTCTATACCACACACGTGCCCTTTTGTAAACTGTAATCTGTATAACTGGAACAGCATATGTGCAATACATGCACATGTAAAGGAGTACTTGCTGCAATCTGTAGTATAGTGTGCATCTGTTAGGAGCTAGTAGTCTGAAAAGTAAAAGTTCATACAACTAGCAAAAAATACTTTTGGGTCTGAACCAGTGTTCTTGAAAAGTAAAACTTGTCTGTTAGGAGGTGGTAGTCTTAAGAGTAAAGGTTAAGATTATCGAGTCAAATAATTACATTAATGCATTGTATGTCACATATGAAGGTACTAATCTTATCTATTTTATTTTTCTATCACCCCAACCCTTATCTCTCTTTTTAATTTTATTTGACTTTATTTTTTTAATTTTATTTTTTAATTTTATGTTTTATTTTATTAGGTATCATCATAATGTGTCTACGTCATCCATGTGTACCACGTCATGAAATGCTCCACATCACAGCTGGATAGGCCTTCCCCACAGGATCCACCTGTCCCCACTCCACCAGCTACAGCACCATTGCCAAGAATGACTGGGAGCCAACCTGGCAGCACAACCTCTGTTGTCCTTGCACTACCTGCCCCCAGAGGTAGTCCTGCCCTGGAGGATAGTGCAGTGATTCCCTTCAGAAGCAGTCGCGGAGTTGGTGAGTATATCACCTGCACTGAGCTTCCAAGGATAGTGCATATGGTTGTGTGTCACACTGCTGGTGCACACAGACATCAGCTGGAGTGTCTGCTTTCCCTCATTTTAGGAAGTACTAGGAGGAGAAGGTGATGTCAAGCACTCCAGCCAGTGGTGGAGTGAGCTGACAGTGATAACAGTCCTGTGGGTGAGGACTTGATTCTCACTGTCACCCAGCTTGATGACCATGGGTTCTGTATGTCCCCACCCACACCCCATCCATGGTGTCCACTAACCTCTTATGTCCATCACCATCCCTGTCACTTGTCTTATTTGCCTTGTCTGCCTGCAATTGCTTTCTCACCTACCCAAATTCCCAGACCCAGACATACATATGTCCCTTCACCAGCATTCCTCTCTCTCAAAAAAAAAAAAAAAGAAAATGGGAATGTGTCCCATCCCACAAAAAAAAAAAAAAATCATCCCAAATATATCTCTCCATTTCACACACATGTCTTCATGAAACATTTGATTCAGTCCAGTTAGGTACACAATATGACTGTGTTGTGGAAACCTTTCTCTCTGGAGGTGATAGTTCAAATTCAGCTAATATTCTACATATAGTATCAGTTTTTACTGTTGAAGAAATGGATAGCTATGGCTCTTTACCACCTCCCTCCTGCACATTCCGGTATTGCTTTCCATTTGTTCTTCCCCCTGCTTGCTCCCCATTTCACCACTGTCCTATCTTCCCCATTTCTTTTCTTCAATGTGTTATTGCTTGATGGTGAGCATCACACACCAATGTGCAGCAATGGTAATAGAAAGTAGTTAAAAGTATTAGATATAGTTTTATTCAAACCCAGTACCATGGTTCACCTCATAGTGCATGTATCATAATAGTTATCAACAGTGTGTGTGTGTGTGTGTGTGTGTGTGTGTGTGTGTGTGTGTGTGTGTGTGTGTGTGTGTGTGTGTGTGTGTGTGTGTGTGTGTGTGTGTGTGTGTGTGTGTGTGTGTGTGTGTGTGTGTGTGTGTGTGTGTGTGTGTGTGTGTGCAGGCTCATCTCTTATCACTCCACATCACATATGTTATATCAGAGGCATGGGATTATTGCTGGTATTATTCTGATATTATCCATGATTGTGGTTGGTTCTTTCCATGCTTGCCATGATCCTGTACCTGTGGCCACCATGCTGGAGACCGCTGCTGAAAGTACACTCATATTCAGATATATAAGTTTGAACTGCTTCTCAATATGCATGCTGCCCCAGTTGTATATCAGATCCCTGATAGATGTCATCTGCATTATTCATGTAAGGATGCTTATCTCACACACACATCCTTGTGTGATAATCACATAATCACAGACAACACATTTTCACTGTATAGTTTGTACTGTACCATATAGATATGTGCTTGTTGCTGCTGCTAAAACTATCTTCCATTGACTTGCCCTCCTCTGCTGTATGTGAGGGAGGTTCAACTGTACTCTTTCCCTGTGTTCATTCCTACAATTAATCTGTGTGTCCCTATTCAATACACTCACTTCCCTCGAGTGATCATTTTACATGGCAGTCCCATGTCCTGTTACCGATCTTTAACACAGCTTCAGTACAGAATGCCAGGAATGGGATATCACAATACTCTACACTGTAGGTATACTGTCCTGTACTGTGTTCGGACCATATATTTCACATAATTATATCTCTTAACTGTCCAGATATTCCCACATGTCCAGATGTTTTCCTAATCAAATATGTGGATTAATGCCATATCTCTGGGGTGATCTCTGGACTTTTGTGACTCAATATTACATACATTTGAGTGCATACCTCTCAAATGTCCTGATCTGTGCAGATTGCAGTATATGCAGTTTTTGTCTTATATTTGTGATCTTTTTCTCATAACATTTTCTTCCTGGCAAATCATCGGCATGTCATTGCCGAGTGCAGTCCGAAACTGATGACTGACATTTAAGTTTCAAATTTCATGTTCTTCAGAAAGCTCATGCTAATGTACAACCTATATATTCTATCTAATTCCTAAGTCTGGAATTGCAATATTAAAAATCTGTCCCTATTTCTCACCCTTTGCCCCACCCCCCATTTTTATGTCTTTGTCCGCATTTCTCGTCTAGAGGTTGAGACTGTTACATTCTAACACATTCCTATGTGACATCTATGTCAATATGTCCCTATTACTAGTTATTTGTCCACTCACTAAGATGGCCTCTGTGCAGATGCATTGCGCTAACAGAATGACAGCTATTTGTAAAGCCATGTGCCTAATTAAAATGCATTGTGTGCAGCTGTGTGCCATGCACTCTCATGCTAGCATGTATTCTCCATGTAGACTCTGCATGAATCCTACACAGAGTTTATTGAATTCCATTTAACATGTTTAACATCAGTCCTTTGGAAGATAATGTTTTCCTCAGTCTCTCTCTCTTTTTTTTTTTTTTTGTTGTTATAATTTCATACTACAGATCTTAAAGTCCCAAACAGAAACTTTGGGTAACTGAGAGCAAAAATGAAGGCAGATGACAACACCAGAAACAGTTTGATTGATTACTTTGGTTTTATGAGTTGAAATTGGCAGGAGCACAGTGATATCAGCAAACAACTCAGCTAATTACTTATATTTGCTAAATTTCCAACAACAGAAACTTATAGGTGCACTCAATAAAAACTACAGGTAAACTCCCAGAACATACCATAAGATTGTTTTTCTATGTTAGGTGAATTGCAACAGCACACAGCATGACTGTCTGCCTCTGTTTTAGGGGATTACAACCATGCTGAATGCAATAGGTGTCAGGTCCGTGGCATATAAACTGGCATCAAACAATCCTGCATTTTGCAGCACTGTGGAAAATGAGTGCACTAAGACAACCAGTCTTACAAAAATAAAGCAGTAAGTTATGTACAAGCAAACTCAAATGCAGGTTCTTCCAAGCAAACATAAACATCTTGCAGTTTAGCTTATAATACAACAGTATCTTAAACAGATTTTAAGATGCTGGTGACAGTCTGTGATAGTAGTTCTCTTAACATTTACATCCTCTGTTAGGCTCTTTTTCACTTTGGAAGATGCCCTTATATCTGTTGCTCCAGTCACTGACAAAGGGAAGTATTCTCTGCCTTGTTTTTCCTCAGCCCCCTTTTTATCCTTGTTATTCAAAACAATTGGTCTGCCTAATGCAAAAATATTGGCTGTTGACCTTAAAGCCCCATGCATGTTAAATGAAAAAAAGACACTGGCTAAATCAATAGAATAATAGCTCAACATTATAGTTCTTACGGACTAATTACAACACGATTTCCACATATAGACTGTATTTCTAATTGTTTGTAGTAGCAAGATTTATACATTCATGTTGGATGCAATAGGTGTCAGGACTGTGGCATGTAAACTGGTGTTTATACAAATTTGAAACATCTTCAGTATGGTTCTCAAGAGGAAAATCATACTCCTCCATAAGAGTGAACCTGCTAGCCATCCTAAGAAATACAGGCCAATAGCTAACCTTCCAAAAATGTATAAATTATATATCAGAACTGATGCAGATAGAGTTTATGACCATCTGCAAAAACTCAATAATGCACTACAACAGTCATATAGGCATCATATAGAACATCTATTGTTAAAGTCATAAAAGAGAACTGTAAAATGACATGAATAGATTACAGAAAACCATCCAACATTCATGTATAATGCTTACAGTTTATTTTTATTTATTTTTTTTATTTTACATTTATTGACCGGGATAGTCCAGCTGAATGCATGTCCATTTTCAGCGGAGGCCCGGGGAGAAAAGCTCCAAGGGTAAGCAGATACAGCATTACATAATACCAGCATTACATATTACAAACAGACTATTTACAGAGATTACATAAGTAAGCAAGTTAAACAAGTTCCACAGGTTACAGTTAATCCTGAGCACAAATCAGGATTAAATTAAGTTTTTACACATTCTAGAGAGAGTTAGCCAGGCTTGATACATTGACATAGACATACAGATGTGTAAGATACACCCTACATTGATCAATTATATTGCACTGACTATGAAACAGTGGAAAGCTGCTTTGTAGCTAAGTCATGACAAAGGTTAAATTATTATCCCAGGATTACAGTTTAACTTCCAGAAATCAGCATTGTTTAAAGACATTTTACATACTTTTTGAGGATAATTTAATATTCTGTAGTTCATCTGATGAGAATCGGAAACCACAACTACAAAAGTTTAAAACTTTCTCAGATGATATAAGGATGAAATTTAGTCTTAATAAATGTGCAAAAGCAACATTTACAAAAGGAAAGCTTCAGCACCAATATTAATATGGTACAGAAGTGTGATAGAAAGGGACGTGAAGAGGAAATATATAAATACTTTTGAATAAATGAAAGATCATAAATAAAACATGAACAAATGACAGCAATGCTTAAAAAATGAATACTTCAGAAGACTTAATCTAATATTGAAAACTGCCTTAACATCTGGTAATAAAGTCTAAGCTATAAATCAGTTTGGTCTTCTTATTCTAACGACTTTTGTATGATTGATTGGCATCAAGCAACACTGAATGAGTAGGATCAAAAAACAAGAAAAATGTTCATACTTATCAAATGATATATAAAAACAGTTCATATCATGATTATATATTCCATAGTCTGAAGGAGGTAGGGGACTCCTCAAAATTGATAACATGTATTGATCTGCAGTAGTGGGGCTGCATACATATTTGCTAACCTCATCAGATCCAATCACAGTGAAAGTTGAAAAGCATGAAGAGCAGAAGCCTAAGATGACACCCTTGCTTAGTTTAGTAGAAGTATTTCAGAAAAAAAAGGTGGAAATAGGAATCAAACCAGAGGCAGATGAGAATCAGACAGCCACTGCAAGTGTCAAAAAAGAATATGAAGAAAAGGACAAGGAAACGTGCAGGATTTTGTCTTCTGCATTCTTAATCGGGATTCCAGTTATATTTTTATGTATGAAAGTGTGTCATGAGAGGTGATACCAAAATTCTTTGTATGTAAAATAAATATAAAGATGGCACTTATTGTTTTATTGCACAGTGACACAATATATAGAAAAAAGAAGACAGAATCCTTAAAGTGAATCATTTATCTTAGAATAGATTATCTGTTCAGTTCCCTCAAATCTAAGGGCATTGAACTGCCCCAGACTCATAGGTTCATAGGTTGATACTAGGCTATCTGCCCTTGGGCAATTACAAGCCTAGCCAGAGTGTGTTTGGCTTTCGCCACCCTTCTTAGATTAGTTGACTGTGCCTCTGCATAGTAGGTCACAGAAGATAGCCCATTTAAGGTTAGTTTACCATGCCTCTGTCTAGCAGTGACACAGAAGAGATCCCAGGGGTAAATTTACGATCTCCCATCCAAACGTCAAGATTCTTCTTGAAGAGGGTCATTGAGGGGCTCTGTCTGACATGGATTGGGATTTTGTTCCAGAGTAAGGGGAGCCTCTGGGATATGAATCTGTCCCTCCAGCATGTTCTATTTATTTCTGTGCTGAGGTTTAAGTCACTGGAGCGTGTAGTTCTCATGGATTTGGATTTCTTGAGGTGGAGCATGTCCATTAATTCTGGGTTGGACATGGCTTTATACGCCAGGCACAGATCGCCTCTGAGTAGGTGGTAAGCAACTGAGTAGAGCTGGAGTTTCTTTAGCCTAACTGCGTAGGGCATCTGTTTGAGTCCCTTGAGCCTCTTGGTGAGGTACTTTTGGGGTCTTTCTAGTTGTAGCAGGTGTCGGGTAAGGTACATCCCAAATGGGGCATTGTATTCAATTATGGGCCTGATGAGTGATGAGTAGAGGGGCACAATGACCTCTCTTGATCTAGATGTGAACTCCTTCATGATAAAGTGAGCTATATAGAATGTCTTTCTAACCACTTTGGCAATGTGATTGTCAAAGGAGAGATTGCAATCTACTTGGGTCCCCAAATCCCTAATTACTTCTTCCGTACTTAATGGATTACAATTTGTGGGCACTTTTTTTCCTAAAGGGGATGACTATGCACTTTTTGGCATTTATGTATTTATTTTGGCAACACATCAAAACTGGGTTTCATAGCTAAGAGCTGCACGGGTGTGCAGCTGTAATTTTCAAAAGGGTTCCTGCATGCAGAACTGCACAGTTAATTAGGCATATGTAAACTTATGGGGACCACTGACATCCTCAGAAATGGACTACATAAGTAGTGAAACATAGTGATTATAGAAGAGACAGCACTAGACTACTGTAGGCCAGGAACAGCAGTTCAGCAGCTTTCATAACCATGGATATACCAGACAAACTATAGAAGCATGGGAAATAATATGCACTCATGAGTGCACTGTAGTGCTGCATAGTTACACATGGTGCCCACTCAGCATATGAAGGGCAGCATAATGCCCTGTTACTGATATAAATAGAGAGAAGATGGGAGATTGGAAAGTAGGAAGTGGGAGAGCAGCAAGTAAAAGGAAACGAGGAGGGGCAACCACAAGGTGACTAAGACATTGGGGCCTGAAGTGTAATTTGTTTGGGAGGGAGGCCCCTTTTGTAAGTAGGGAAATAGTGTGGATAAGATAGAAAAAGAAGGACAGGTAAGAAGGGAAGACAGACAAACACAGACACAGAAAGATCACTGTGATATGAACTTAAAAGGTTGGAAGGAGAATGGGTGAATACATGCATAAAGAAAGTGAACAAATGCGATAGGGAGAGCTAGACAGTGAATAAGTAGGAAAAACATCAAGATTTTGACAAGGTGGGGTCCTGACCTGGTTGTATGCTAGGCCATTCCATATTGCATCAAACTCAAGCATTACTCACCTGGGTGCCCTCTGTTATGGGCTCCCTGTTTCCCTTTGTGACCTAGTGGGGAGTCTGCCAGTTGTGTGACTACACCAGCCTTAACAAATTGTGATCCACATTGCTGAGGCATGCATCCAGCTACCAGTGCACTATGGTAGCCATTAGCACGCACAGCTGATACTTTCCAGACTGGTATAGTCCACTTTCATGAGACAAAACTTCACCTTTCCTCCTGTGAAGCTGAACCAGAGAGCAGCAGTGATCCCTTCAAGTCACCTTCAGTAGAGCAACTATTGTCTTCTTGCTGAGTGGAAGACATGGTGACCCAGCAAGAAAGACAGTTGATAGCCCAGACTAAGTTAACTGTGGTCTTACTTCCCCCAAAACTAGAGCTGCAGAAGGATGGCACAATGGGAAAATATTATCACCCACATGTGGTACAAGCACAATGACAGTTGTATAGTAGACTACCACAGATGTCATACACATCCCACTGCTGGGAGAAATGCTCCCCCTCCTGCAGCACCCAACTATGTTTGGCAGCCATTTCTCATCTACTAGAAATCAAAGTATGAAGTCTTTAGTATACATATGCAGTATGTACCATAGTAGAAGGTAATGGTACTAAAAATGTTTGCAGTACATTTCAGGCTCCACTTCCTGATCTTCTGCTTCCCACTGACAAAACAGTTTGGGATGGCACCACTTCAGATTACTGTTACTGTGCTAGCACTGCTATTAGGACTGGGTAATTCCAGTGGCATCATTCCCCACTCGAGCTAGTTCATACCAAGCAAGTCTCTTTATGCAATGGGTCATCAAAATAGCACAGCAGGTTCTCTTTGATGTTCCTGTGCTGGTGAAACAGAAAATATATTTTCCTCTCAAAATAGAGCTCTATATATTCTACTCCACAAAATAGTTATGGTTACTCAATTAGAATCAATTAAAGGTTCAAAACTGCATTTCTAGAATCAATTAAAGGATCAATACTGCATTTTATGTACACGACTGCACATTTTGTGAATCCTGTGTCATGCAAATTAGTGCTGCACAGTGGTGCTAGGACATGATGGCAGTGCTGCACAGTGGTGCTAGGACATGGGTTGTGGAGCTGCAGTACAGTGTTATGACATAACTGTAGTGATGTACAGTGGAGCTAGGACATGGTGGTAGAGCTGCAGTGCAGTGTTATGACATAATAGTGGTGCTGGGACATGGTGCTGGAGCTACAAAGCAAATTTATAATGTAAAAGCAGTGCTGCACAGTGGTGCTAGGACATGGTGGTGGAGCTGCAGTGCAGTGTTATGACATAACAGTAGTGATGCACAGTGGTGCTAGGACATGATGATGGTATGCATATGCTCTATGCTCATGCATGCAGGTTTCATCTGTGGCCACATTATATAAAGGATGGTGAACTTCTTCACAGCACTAATCACAGCTGATAATCAGGTGTACAAAAGTGGGGCTATGACCATAATTATATGCATCCAACAATGTAGCATAAGCATATACTGGCTGATATGTTTTTCCTACAGGTGTACAAGTATGGCATGGTCACTCGAGGGAGGCAACATCTTGAGAAGTCACTTGCCAGAAGAATAATGTGCTATTGCAGGCCATCTGCACACATATCTGGGGCCTCCTGGGTAAGAGTGCTGCAGACAAGCATTATCAGGATCACATTTCTTAAGAACTGGTGTGGGATGTGAATGCTGGAGGGATAGGTTCCTGACCCAGAGACTCCCCAGACTCTGGAATAGACTGCCCATACATGTCAAGCAGAGCATCTCTTTGGCCCTCTTCAAAAGGAATGTTGATGATTGGATGGGAGAAAGGAAATTCACCCCGGGGATCACGTCAGTCGTCCTGCTAGACAGAGGTCCAGGAAAGTAAATAGTGTGGGAGGAAATAGCCAGGGAATTGTTATGGCTAGGCCTGTATAGGACCTAGGGCCGATAGCCTAGTACCAACCTATGAACCTATGAACCCATGACCATAACAGGTCCATCCAAATGGTGCTGTAAGAGGCTATTGATATGTAAAGGAAAATGCATGAGTCTCTACAACAGGCAGACCCACAGCCAAGAGATAGACCACCAACACCGAAGTGTCTCATTGAAGTTGAGTTTTTGAAGCAGCTTGGATGTAGGAGCTGAGCTGGAACCATGCCCACATGTGTCAGTAGAAAATGTATCAGGTTAGTAATGTCCATTACAGTACAGTGTAGCACACTTACTACATGTTTGAAGGGAAAAACTGACAAAGACTCACCTACTTATGTCATTCCATGCACCTCTGGGTTAAAACCACTTACATTCCAAGGTATGTTTGCCAATATATGCTGTAATTGTATTTAAAAAGGAAGCAACATGCATGCCACAGGGGGTTATAGAGTTAGAAGTGTGTGGGCAGCAAATGTCATCATATGTGTTTATGCTTTCCCAGGTTCAGCAGAATAAGATAATATAGGGATGATGTCAGTAGGACACCTAGGTGTGCATCAGGGTTCAGAGCCCACTGCTGTTCATATTGTTGATGGACTACATTAACAGACAGGTCAGGGGGACAGGTCAACAAAGTTGCAGTGTGGAGATGTGGCATTACAGGAAGACAGTGAACTTCATCAAAATGGTAAGGGAAGATAAGACAGTTGTAATGTCAGCAAATTATTTATTTATTTATTTTACATTTGTTGATCGTGACTAGTCCAATTGAGCAGAAAATTGCCTTTTTTCAGTGGAGGCCCAGGGAGAAAAGCTCCAAGGATTACATATTACAATGAAAAATAAAAATTATATAAGCAAAATATTCTTAAAGATACTTTCTAAGTGTTGAATACATTATACTAATATC
Organism: Protopterus annectens; assembly: GCF_019279795.1. NCBI lineage: Eukaryota > Metazoa > Chordata > Ceratodontiformes > Protopteridae > Protopterus > Protopterus annectens. Next base: position 946,648,552 of record NC_056730.1, read on the forward strand.
ATATATTTACAAGTCATAGTTTATATGCAGGAGATGTGAAAAGAGAACAAATGCATACAGTCTTAAAGTATTAACTCTAAGTATTAGTTGGTTTCAGATGATGGTTAGTAAAGTTGTTTAGAAAGAGGAGAGTTTAGCAAAAGCATGGAAAGTCTAAGATAAAAGGAGACAGATAAGGAAGACTGAGAGAGGTGGAAGTGTTGAAGTAGCAGAGAGTAGAGGGTCAGAGTTAGGAGAAGTGGTCACTTAATAGGTAGTTGAGGGATGGGGGGTATGGTTTATGGAGGTTGAGAACAGAGGCAGGACCAGAGAGTTGTTAGGTGTTCTTTGGCAGCTGCTTTGAATTGTTTTGGTTGATTTAGTAATCTATTCTGAAGTGGAAGTTTGTTCCAAGCAATGGTAGGATGGTAGCTATACAAGTTGCATCCCATATAAGCCCTAGGTTTATAGATAAGTAGAAGGTTTTCATCTGAGCTTCGAAGTGATCTAGTTGGAGAGTAGTGGGATATAAAGGAGGATAAAGTACAGCAATATTATGGTTGGTATAATACAGAATGTATAATCTGGAGCTGAGAAAGAAGCACTAAGTTGGGTAGTTCCAGCCAGTGTAGGTGCTTAAGTGAGACACGGTGATGAGTTTTATAAGTATGTTGGGCAGTGAATCTAGCTACCTTGTTATAGGTTGAGTTAATTTTTGCAAGGTGTGTGGTGTTAACATTTGTGAGTATTTGAGAACCATATAGTAGACTGGGTAGGAGAGAGGTATGAGATAAGGTTACTTTAGCTTCGGGGTGAGAGACTTTCTGTTTCTATATAGAAGGCCTAATTTGTGGTGGGTCTTCCTAATACAGTTGGTGATGTACAAGTCAAATTTAAGTTGATCATCTATAGTGACGCCTAAGAGTTTGGTGCTAGCTTCAGGTACTATTGGAGTCTTATTGAGGGACAGTATAGTGAAAATAGATTTGATATGATTAAGAGTTTTTGGGAGAAAGAGTAAGAGTTTAGTTTATTTGGGATTCCGGATTAATTAGTTGTTGGAGAGTCAATCATGGTGATCAGAAAAGCTGAAACTTGAGAAAGAAGGGAAAACATGTGTCAGGGGTAGTGTATGACAGGATAATGCCAAAGAAGCTGAAAAGTAAGATGTACAAAGTATTGGTGCAACCAGTACTACTGTATAGTACAAAAACCTGGGCAGTAAAAGCAGAGCAATTGAGAAAGCTAGAGGTGATGGAAATAAAGTGCCTGAGATGGGTGATAGGATGCCCATTGTGGGACAGATGAAGAATTGATGACATAAGAGCAGAAGCCAAAGTAGTTGCAATTGCAGAAAAGGTTAAACAGAACCGAAACTGTGCTTTGGGCACCTATGCATGAAAACATAAGACAATTTGTTGAAAAAGATTTGGACAGACAGAAAGAAGGCAGGAGGAAATGAAGGCATCCAAAAGATCTTAATGGATTGTGTGAAGGAAGATCTGTGATAGTCAGGCATAAGTGTTGAAAAGGTAAGAAACTGGCATTGACTAGGGGGAGACGGAGTCAAGTGACATGACACCCTGACTCCATGTAGAACATGAGAAAAAGGGAGTTGATGATGTCAGTAAGGTACATGTGGCTGACAATGATAGCAACATGCAAGTGGCATGGTCAGATGCCACAGTATAACTGTCTATAATACTACAGGAGGAAGGGTCACCTACTCCCCTACCCCCTTTTACAGAGGCTACTGAAGAGGTACAAATTGAGCACAGAGCCTCACTTTTGCATGAAGGACGTCTTATAAATAATCTCTCATGGGCTCCACATGTGTTTCCAGTGCACAAGACATTCACAATGTGAACTACTTCAGACATGCACATAACCACCATATGGGACAGATGTGATTGGGGGTGGAAAACTGTCATGATGCCATGACAGTCTCTGACATGACTATAACACTTGGCATTAACCAGTAGATATGGAGATCAGTGATCTAGTTACAACCAGCTGCAAACTATGGCATTGTGAAGACATATGCATGCTCTGAGTTTTGCAAGATAACATGCACCATCTGCACAGTTACACCAAGTATATGAACAGAGGGAACACAGTGCTACAGCTGTCACTCATAGCAAATTTTCCTTCCATCGGTGTGTTTTTGAGACACTGCAGTATCCATCTATGGGCCATGCAGTCCATGGCTATGAGGGGTCTAGATGTGAGGAAGACATCCATAGACCATTCCAAATCAGTTGGTACAAACTATTGTTGAGACAGCATCATGGCCACCTGTGGGCACACAGTCTGCCATTCCTGTCATGGGCATCTTCACAGACTTTGGTACTGGCATTACTCTGGCTGAACACCTGCAATTCCTCATCAGGCAGCTCATCCACAGTCCCATTGTTCTACCCCTTCTCTGACATGGACAGTATCAAGCACCTACACCATAATCCAACATAGTAGACACCACTAACAGTCACATCATGCCAGGTCTACCACATGAGTGAAGAATGTGATCTCTGATACCTTTCAGTTTCCCAGAATACATAGCTACAGAATTCCCATCCTTTGACCCAGCTTTATATAATAGTGCTACACTTGCACTATGGACTGTATTGAAGTATTATTTGTGAGGTGACTACAAAATGAAAGCATCTCTTTAGTAGTCCAAATACATACTCAGCTATGTTTTTGGTTTCCATGTTTATTGGTTATTTCATGTAGTCATCGACAAGGGCTTTACAGAACAAAAATCTAAAATTTCCCTCAGCACACAACATGCAGCATAGTATCATGTGTCCTGCTCCCTGCTTGCATTGGTATCTGTGTGCAGCATGGGGGTGTATCTACAAACCAGATGACCCTGTGGGAAGTCCCCTCACAGGAACCATTGTTATAGGTTGAACATGTGCCATATGTGTAAATCATATGCACTGTCTGAGGATTGTGCATCAACATTATATATAATGCCTTGGTCTTATAAACCATCTCTCAGTTTAGGGAGTAGAAGATATTCCTGTTGATGTATTGCAGAAACTCTGGACTGGGGGTGTCTTCAAAACAACATGTGTGCAAACAATGGCTCCTAGGACTAGAGGGGAAAATCATCAGTGTTGTTAAAGGCCTGAATCATGGTTCTCTCCTAGTCTCTCCTGGATAACCAGATATGATCTTTCACATGTTGTAGCATTATATCAAGGAAGTGGTTTTAAGACTTGTGAGGCTGATGCCTGTCAAATGCATAACATGCAACTTGTACATTGCTGGAGGGTGAAGGCCCTTATAGCTAAGACTGTTAAAGTTAAAAGGACCTTTTTTGCCAAGAAATAGATATATCACACAGCTCCATCAGTTACAGTTGTGGGTGACACATCACAGCTAGATCCAGTCTAGTGTGCCTGTCCACATGAAAAGGGCTGTAACATGTTGGTTTGTGAGCTGGTAATATAGGTTCATAGGTTCATAGGTTCATAGGTTCGTACTAGGCTATCTGCCCTAGGGCATTTATAAGCCTAGCCAGAGTGTATGTGGCTTACACCACCCCTTAGGATGAGAATACTACGCCCTTTTAGGGTTTAGTTTACTATGCCTCTGTCTAGTAGTGACACAGAGATGACCCCCGGGGTAAACCTATGATCTCCCATTCACTCGTCGAGATTTCTCTTGAAAAGAGTCAATGAGGGGCTCTGCCTAACATGGACTGGGATTCTGTTCCAGAGTGTAGGGAGCCTCTGGGTTATGAATCTGTCCAGCACGTTCTATTTATTTCTGTGTTGAGGTTTAAGTCACTTGTTCTCGTGGCTCTGATGGATTTGGATTTTCTGAGGTGGAGCATGTCCATTAATTCAGGATTGGACATGGCCTTGTACGTCAGGCACAGATCACCTCTGAGTAGGCGGTATGTGACTGAATAGAGCTGGAGTTTTTTCAGTCGGGCAGCATATGACATATGTTTAAGACACTTTATCCTCTTGGTGAGGAACTTTTGGGGTCTTTCCAACTGCTGCAGGTGTCGGGTGAGATACATCCCAAATGGAGCATTGTACTCAATCATTGGCCTGATAAGAGAAGAGTACAGGGGCACAATGACCTCTCTTGATCTAGATGTGAAACCCTTCATGATAAGGTGGGCAATATAGAAGGTCTTCCTAACCACTTTGGCAATGTGAGTGTCAAATGAGAGGTTACTGTCAACCTGGGTCCCTAGGTCCCTGATTACCTCTTCCGTACTTAATGGATTACCGCCTATGTGGTAATTTGTTGGTACCTTGTTTTTCCCAAAGGGTATGACTATACCTTTTGTGGCATTCAGCTTAAGGCCATGGCTCTGGCACCAATTATCCATTTCTATAAGGCCTCTCTGAAGGATGTTTGTGTCCGCTGGAGTATCAATTATGGCGCCCAGTTTGCAGTCATCTGCAAACTTTGTCAGCCATAATCCTCCTATGTTTGCCTGTACCTCGGAAAAATAAATGCCGAACAAGAGGGGTTCCAGGACTGAGCCCTGTGGGACACCGCTTGTGACTGGCTTAGAGTCTGACATAGCTCCAGCAACTCTGACCCTGTGGGTTCTGTCCTTGAGCCAGTTTTCAACCCATCTTGTGACATATGGGTTTATATTTAAGCTGGTGAGTTTGTCTATGATGCCCGAGTGGGGTATTGTGTCAAAGGCTTTTGCAAGGTCAAGGTAGGCTGTGTGAACTGCCTTGCCCTCATCAATGGCCTTAGTGACTGTTTCAAAAAAGTCGACCAAGTTCAAAAGACAGGATCTGCCCTTGACAAAGCCAAATTGGGTAGGATCCAATGTCTGTAGGTCCCCAATGTCTTTGTTTATGAGTTCCATAATGATCCTCTCCATAGCTTTGCAGACCAGGCTCGTCAAGCTTATGGGGTGGTAATTTCCAGGGTTCGTAGAAGCACCGCCTTTGTGAAGTGGGACCAATGTTGCCGTACGCCTCTCTTTGGGTACGTATCCTGTAGTAAGACTAAGATTAAACAGCAGCCTTATGTGTGGGTTTAGTTCCTCTTGGAGTTCATGTAGCACACAGCCCGGGACACCATCCGGTCCCACTGATGCTGTGTTTTTAGCTTTAGAGAGGGCGGCTCTCACCTGGGCATCTGAGATGTTAGGGAGGCTACACTCTGCTGGGATAGTTATTTCTCCTTTTGGGAGGGAGGGGGAGGAGAAATTTGCACTGAACCTGTCTGCCAGAATGTTGGCAATGTCAGTGGGTTCAGTGTATTTTTTGTCATTTTGGGCTAACTCTGAGCATATCTGGGAGTTTCCACCCAGATTTCTAACATAGCTAAAAAAGGCCTTGCGATTGTCTTTTGTGTCTTTTGCGATTTTTCTCTCAAAGTTGGCCTTGGATGATTTTATGAGTGATCGTAGATTTTTGCTAGTACTGATCAGAGTTGCCTTCCCTTTTAGGGATTTTGCTCTGTCATGTAGTAGCTTCCTCCTCCTGTTGTAAAGTTTGTTTATGGCTGGGGTCCACCAGACCGGGTGCCTGCCTTTGGGGGAATGGGTCTTGGTTTTATTTGGGATTGCATGATCCATGCATTCTTGAAGGTGCCCATAGAAGGCATTTGCAAAAGATTCAGCAGTGTGGGTTGTGGTTTCCACTGGTCCAGGGGCCTTGAAAGATACCACTTCAGTCTTAAGAAGTGTGAAGTTTGCTTTTGAGAAGTTCTTCACTGTGGTCTTTTGTGCATGGGGTGGGGGCGGGATGTGGATTTCCAGTGAGATTAATTTATGGTCTGATCTTACCAAAGAGGAATGTACTTCCGGTGTGGAGCATTTTGTCCCCATGTTTGTGATGATCAGGTCTAGTATATTGTCTCCTCTTGTGGGAATGGTGACTAGTTGTTCCATTGCATTTGAGTTTATGAATTCTAGGAACCTTTGGGCTAGGGTGTTGGGGCTTGAGTAATGTTCCCAGTCTATGTTTGGGTAGTTGAAGTCTCCCAAAATGATGATATTTGGAGAGACATTCATACTCTCCAGTGTCTTCAGGAAGGCTGTGTGGGGTTCCTGAGTTTGAGAGGGTGGTCTGTAGCATGCTACAAACTGTAAGGCAGTTTTGCCTATGGTTAGTTGCACCTGGATAGTCTCCGATGCTTCGTGCATTGCCACTAACCTGGAGGTGTGGGTATCTTTGATGAAAATGGATACTCCCCCTCCTTTAGTGGTTCGGTCCAAGTTTTGGGGCCGGAAAGCATGATATGAGGTAAAACCTGATAGTGCTGGGGTGCTCTCAGGAGTCTTGAACCAGGTTTCAGTCACTGCACAGACATCGATGTTCTCCATACTGAGGAGGGCTTCGAGGGCGTGCATCTTGAGGTTTAGACTTCTGGCATTGAGCAGCATTACCCTTAGTTTTTTTCCACTTGTGTTTTCTAGGGAGGTAGGTTTGTCATTTGAGCCTTGCCTAAAAAAGGCACTATGGGGGTGGCAAGAGCCTTGGCCAATATCCGGAAGCCCAGGGGTGACAGGTGCAAGCCATCCCTTGTGAAGCAGCGTGGCTTGTCAAGCATGTCATCCCAAGCAGACAGACACTGGATCCCCTTAGAACGACACCAGTAATTAAGCCAATTGTTAAAACGGATCATTTTGTCTTTGTACTGTAGCATCATTCTTGGTGAGGGTAAGATGCTGCTCAGGGTCAGGGTCATACCGGCCTGGGCTACATAATCAGAGAGCTCCTCTATGTCTCTTTTCATGTAGTCCAGGGAGGTACGTCTCAGGTCGTTCACACAGGCATGTACAATGACTGAGTCATATTTGTACTTGCTGTGCAGTGACCTGAGTGCTTGTGTTATGTGGCGGATTCTAGCTCCCGACAGGCAGCTTACTGTGACCCTCTCCTTGTTCAGTCTGGTGAGCGGGACGTCAGTGTGCCTGACTATGGAGTCACCTATTACAAGTTTGTCTGGCATGTTGTTTGGCCTTAAGGGCTGTGACTGTTTAGCACACTGACTTTGTGAACTATGTGTTGCATGTGCTATGTCTTGAGGTGGTGGTTGCTTGGGTGTCTGCTTTGGAGGCCTCTGTTGTTTTGGTAGATTTTTAATCAGCCTCCGAGTATGTTTTATGTGTTTATGTGTTTGGTTTGCAGTTGTGATAGTTCTATGTGAGACTGGGTTTGTGGTGTGCGTGGTTACCTTCTCCTCCTGACTGGTCTTGCCAGTACTGAATTGAGAGAGCTCAGCCTCCAGTTTGGCTATATAGTTGCATCTCTCGCATATATTTGTATTTGTTGGGAGGAGGAGAGGGTTGTCTGTGTACATGAGGCAATTGTAACATTGCCTCAAGATTCCCAGATTCACCAGCTGAACAGGAGAGGATGCCAGCAACTGACCCTTCGACATGCTAGAAATAGTGAAAAAGATTGCTGTGTAACTGAGTCAGAAAGGACCTATAGGGAAATGGGTACTCAACAGAATTTAGGTGAATGAAGTACTTTCGTTTGTTTAAGAGTGCTTTACCTGTATACAAAATGCTTTAGGAGCAAGTGCTGAGCTTTTCAGATAGAGTATAGGCTGTTTAGATTGCAAGTAGAACAGTTCTAAGGGAAAAATTGAAGAGCAGATTTGGCGGAGCCAGAAAAAGTTTAACCTTGTTTAACCGGCGCTGCGCTATGCGCACGACCGCGCAAATTCGTGCAAACGTGGATTTTAAGCAGTGAACTACAAAAGAGCTAGGAATGGTCCCAAACAACCAATTACTAACAGCTTCTTGTGCTGAGGTCACTTCCCCCAAGGACAGGTAGGCTGCTCAAGGCTCCCCACTCCCACTGGTGAGCAAAGAAACTTCCTTCTATCCAAGTAAGGTAATGGACAACACAGGAACTACACCACAGACCAGAATACAGCAATGCCTGTATACTGGTCTAAACTAGTCGAGAAAGGTGGGAAAACAAGGATTATTTTTTTGTTTTTTTGTTTTTTTTTTTTTGCAGGAATACACAGAAAATGCATAGACAGTGATAAATTAGTTACACAGACTAGCCCACTTTAGTGGGCAGCCTCCACAGTTCAATTAAACAAACAAACAAGCAAACGTTCGACTAAATTCGACTAAAGGTAACTTTAAGTGCAGATTTTAAAATAAATGCAGTAATCAGTAAAAAAACAGTTCAGTCTAGTTCAAAGTAAGCAGCAGAAGCTATTTTCAGTGAAAAAAAAGCAAAGATACTTAAATCCAGAAGGTAGTCGCTTTTTCGAGTTCTTTGCTGCTAGGACCACTCTGTAAACCCACGTGGAGCTTGTCTGAGCAGTATAGCCAGAAAATAATGCCCAGAGGCGGATTTTAAGCAGTGAACTACAAAAGAGCTAGGAATGGTCCCAAACAACCAATTACTAACAGCTTCTTGTGCTGAGGTCACTTCCCCCAAGGACATGTAGGCTGCTCAAGGCTCCCCACTCCCACTGGTGAGCAAAGAAACTTCCTTCTATCCAAGTAAGGTAATGGACAACACAGGAACTACACCACAGCCCAGAATACAGCAATGCCTGTATACTGGTCTAAACTAGTCGAGAAAGGCAGGAAAACAAGGATTATTTTTTTGTTTTTTTGTTTTTTTTTTGCAGAAATACACAGAAAATGCAGAGACAGTGATAAATTAGTTACACAGACTAGCCCACTTTAGTGGGCAGCCTCCACAGTTCAATTAAACAAACAAACAAGCAAACGTTCGACTAAATTCGACTAAAGGTAACTTTAAGTGCAGATTTTAAAATAAATGCAGTAATAATAAATAATAATAATAAATAAATGCAGTAATATGCCACATGTATCCACTCCTCTGGTATGGAGAGTCAATATGTGCTACATTGTGGGCACTGGCTTGGAGGGCTGCTCCCAACACATGCTGCTATTGCTGCTATTTCTACCATTATGTCTGTTGTACACCATGAATCATAGCATTTGAAATGGGTTTACACTATGGAGCATTGTGCCTCTTTTGATGTGTCTGTATTGGTTTGCCATCTTGAGCTCCTTTGCATTATCCCTATGACTCTTTTGCAAGAGGGTCTTCTTTACCATGTCATTATACATTCACTAAAATATGCTGCATAGCATGTTATTTTGGCCACTGCATGGTTATTCTGTCTGGTTCGTAAAATCACCCACACCCTATACACTGCCATTACCTACATTGATTTTCACTGCATAGTTCTGCTCCTGTTTATAAAACCCAGCCCGAGATACTAACAGGAGTTTTCAGACATGCAAATGAACTGTAATTACAGGTGTAAATTGTATGCTAAGAGAAGAACAGCTTTAAATAATGCAAAATAAGTAGCATCGTGGGCAAAATAATTAGTCTGCTTTTGAAGAATTAATTGTATTCAAAACAATATATGAATTCTGAAGTGGAAATCCAACTGAAAATTAAATTTATCCCCTACAGGTACAGGGTTTGAACAAAGATTAGGGTTAAAATCAGGAAGAGCAGTTTCAACATATGGCAAATAGTTGAGTTTTGATAATGGCATATGTTATAAATAAAGCTTGAGACAGGTGTTGCTTTATTTCTTTTAGAAGCCGAAAAGAAATCCAGAATTTGGAGATTTAAAAATCGCTAGGGATAGCTACCCAAGCAGTTCTTCATGTGGTATCTAAACCCTTAATTGTTTCTGTAGATCCAATATTAGCACAACATGCTTTTTTCTTTTAAGTTAATCTGTTAAGCGGACCTTTCAAAGAAAATTGAGTTTTTTCTATTTATGGTTCTCTTGATGGTGCTTGACAAAACATATTGATAGACAATGAACTTCCTGCATTAGCATTGCTAACTGAAAACCTTTAAGCTGCAGAGACAAACCAGCCCCTTGTAGCGTGAAATATTTCAGTCTGACTCCCTTCATTTTTATATTGCATTCAAATTATATAGATCAGCATCACCAATTAAATTTAAAGCAAAGAGGAACATATGATCCTTTGTCTTTAAAAAATGATAATGTAGCTGATGAGCTGAAAACATTCTTGTTTTATGTCAGAGTAAGGTATAATAATTCTAGGTATATAGTGTGTAAAACACTCATGTTTTCCTGTTGAAAATCAGGAAAAAGTGTTTATATGTCTGCGCATGACTAGAATGTTAAAACAAAATTTAAACTTATTTGCTTATTTGTGAATAATCCAGTCCCGTTTCCTTGAACTTTGTCAAAAGTTGTTTATTTACTGTGATTAATTTTTGCTTTGATTTTATTTTATTTTAGTAATTCTTATAATCAGCCTTATTGCAGGTACTTGTTTGTCTTTCCTTACAGTAGACAGCAGCATACATTGCATTGTATTAGATTGATGGTATAAAGAAACAGACTATCTCTTCTGACCTTTTCAGTGCCTTAACATTTTATCTCCATCTCGGTCATTACTTTCCACCTGCCTCATTCACTATTGAATGCTTCTGTGGATTTCTTTTCCATAAACCATTCTAGTAGTTTATTCCATGAGTCCACAACCTTCTCTGTGAAAAAAGTACTTTTCTAAATTAAAGGACTAGCCAGTCCTTTCAGTTTGCTGCCTATGCCTCTTGTTTCCTTCTCTGTCTTTTCTGTTCAAAGTGACTCCTTCACATCTCCCTGACATAATTTATGTATAAATAACATCCTCTCCTCTATATTCTTGATTTAAGAGAGAAGAGTTCCAACTCCTCCAGCCTTTGGTCATATTTCTTCCACTACATCCCACACATCTTTCAGGGAGTTGTCCTCTGAATTCCTTCCAGCAGCTTAGCACCCTTTTCCTTACACAGTCTCTATAACTACATGCATTATTCAAGTGTGGATTAATCAAGGCTCTGCCAAATAGAAGCATTACCTCTTTGCTTCTAAAAGATGCCCCATTGACTAAATTCCCCAGCATTTTCCTTGGTGCTACGCTCTCTCTCATTGAGTTCTCATTGGTCAAATCTAGGCACGAGCAACATCTCAAGATCATTTTTCTGTTCTGTTGCCATCAATTTCACTCCTCCTAAGTTATGCTTTAATCCAGGTTTGCTGTTCTCTACATGTAGTTTACTGAACCTTAACTGTTTTAGGAATCACCTTTGGTTTCACAGATCTTAAAACAGAGTCCTAGGGTATTTTCTTTGAAAGTATATTCTTAATACAAGATGATCTCTTATCAGCATCATCTTCTGCTGAACCATACAAAAAAATTAAAATTCATTGTTAGTGTTTTTAGCATAAAAGGTCACAAAGTATCCAAGTAAAACACAGCTATGTTATCCCAAATCTGTTACTAGGAACATAGCAATCTTCCCAGAGAGCACTCTCAAGTTTTGGCTATTTCTGTTTCCAGGACCATTACTGGTTTTGCAAGTAATGCCATTCTTGAGAGTACTTACACTGTAGTCACTATGTTTTGGGTTACACTGATTTTATTCAGTTTTCTTGTTTTTCAAGACTACTGATAAAACAGTACAGATGATTTGTCTGTTAACAAAGGTCCTGTCATTCCATGTCAGAAACTTCAAGTTGAAGGTACCTCTTCATAATTTTTGAATAAGTTACATTGCATTAAAGAGTGATTATATTAAATGTTATGGCACAACCCTGAAGGACAGTTATTGTGGACATAGCCAATTATGCATTATATGTGTATCTATGTGTGCATGTATTATTATTATTATTATTATTTTATTTTTATTTGTTTATCAATGTAGATTACTAATTCTGTATATCAGTTTCAGGCTCAACATAAGATGTTACAGAAAAAAGGTAAATAAGAACCAAACAAAACCAATGTCCATACTATATACACATAACATGAGGAAATATATATGGTAGTGGTTTAATTGTCAAATCTTCATAATATCAAATGTGTGTAATGATGGCAGAGTGGTTTACAGAATCCTTTGATCGACTGTGCTGGTATCACTGTGTTGGAAGTCACACAACAACAGGGAGTAGGGTTTTGCCATTACCCCACTGCTGTATTAGCTCGGTGTTGGTACATATAATTAGCAGAGTGTGTAGGGGGTGCAGGGGACTTGCCAACTTGCAAAAACATTACTTGCTGTGTTATTTATTTATTTATTTGTTTATATATTTATTTCTATCTTTTTGAATTGACATTTTAAAGTTTGATGTTTAGGAGCTTTGATATTGTTTGATATATATATATATATATATATATATATATATATATATATATATATATATATATATATATATATATATATATATATATATACACACACACACACACACACACACATATATATATATATATATATATATATATATATATATATATATATACACACACTGGGATTCATGAAGCTTGCACCAGGTGCAGGCGTAGCGTCGGCAATCTAATACCAAATATGGCTGCTGAGCGATTCAGGTATGAGCTGTTTCCACGTGCACTACCTGCGTACAATATGCCCACACAGCTCCCGGTGCCTGTATGCTAATCACCCCATGTGCAGCAGTGTAGCATGCAAATGAAGGTATATAGTGATTCTGGAAGTGGTGCAGGCATAGTGTAAGCATGCAGAAATGTAAACCGAAAAAAACGGTTTACATTTTTGCAAACATAAAATTGGAGCCATGACAGCAGAACAAACACATGTATTATACTGTTAATACATACCAATGGCTAAATGTATAGCATTGTGTTGAAATATGCATGTATAAAAAAACATGCACAAAATATAAAAAAAAACATTTAATGTTATGCCCACACTAACGCGAAGTTAAAGCGCAGGACATCGGTGTGCAAACGGGATCACAATGAAAATAGAATTATATGGAATAAAACTGCAATGTAACACTTTTCATGATTTCCCCCATAATAGTCAATGGCATGTATGCTACACCATACCATGGCACAAGGGTTGCTAAGGGGCTGTGACAGTGTTCTGTGTGGTCACTAGGAATTAGTAGGCAATGCCATGCAAATGAGAGGAGTAATAGTGAATCAGAAATTCCCCACCAGTGTAAGGATGTACCTCACAGCGTAGCATTACAATATCAAGGTATGCCCTGGAGATAAAGATGACATCAAGAGAGGGGTGTGCCACCTTTGCTGTAAGCACATTGGAGCATTGCTAATCCAGTTTGCCTGTTGCTAAGCAATAGCTGCAGGATAGGGATGTGTTGAAGTAGCCATAGCTTTGCTTAGCTGAGTGCACACAAGGTAACTGAATGTGCATGTGAACGTGGATGAAAACGTGCTGTAAACCCGGTAAACAGCTGTGTGCGGCATGCACCAGAGTGGAAACAGGAAGGATACAGGAAAAAAATAAAGAAATGCTGCAGCATGGAAATTGGAGTACAAATGAGTAATCAACACCTAGGAACCCACAGTGGACCATTGACAACAGCTAACAAGGCTGATAGCAGCTACCTGCAGAACAGGAAAGGGGAGGTGCCGTACTGCAAAGAAAACAGTACTGTCACAGCAGAACAAAGCAAAATTGCAGTAGATCAGCTACATAACACATTTTGCAACACATTCCTGGGTAGGGAAAGTACAAAACAAGAAAGCCAGCAGCTGGATGCATGCCTGACAATGGGAGGGGATCTGGGTTGAAAAGTGAATTAAAGGGCAACAGATGAATCATAGCAGGCAAGCATATTTCAACACAAAAGGCCCCACAACTGCAGTACTCACTGTAAAACCCATAATCAAGATACCCTGCAGCTGGAATTACACATACACACCCAATGACATCAGCAACATCCATAGCACAATAGTATAAAGTATGAAAGCACCCACACACACTTGTGTATTCCCATGCACTCTGCACCATTGGTGTATACAGACGGGGAACTTTTAATATGTACATGTTAGGGGCTGCCATAGCTTTGATTCACCAGCATGTGTTGGAGACTGAAGGTGGTGTGGAGGATGATGCTAATAACCACCTCAGGCACAAGAGGAGGAGAAGAGTGTTCAGACCCAGGGTAACCTACCAGGGGCTAAATGATCTGGAGATAGTAGAGCATTACATGGTGGACAGGGACACCATACAGCAACTTGTTGAGCTGTGCTGGCCACACCTCAAAGCCAGAAATAACAGAGGGGAACCCATCCCAGTGGACACGAAAGTATGTGTAAGCTTGAGAATACTAGCCACAGGTACCTTTCAAAGGCCAACTTGGGGATATTCTGGGGATCTCACAGGCATCAGCATCCAGGGTACTCCACCAGTTCCTGGATGCCATGTTACCACATGCCAATGAGCACATATACTTCCCCCAAATGCAGGAGGAGTTGGTCAGCAATATGTGTCTCTTCCACCATGTGGTAGAATACCCGAAGGTACTGGGTTCAATAGACTGCACACACATACACATCAAGTCACCACCCGGTGAGCAGGGTAGGCGATACATAAACCACAATGGATACCCCTCCATCAACTGCCAGGTCATGTGCAATGCCCAGGGCATTATCATGGATGTGTGTGCTGGCAGCCCTGGAAGCTATCACAACTCCCACATCTGGCATGCCTCACAGCTGTATCAGGTATTTGCCAGGGGGGACATCCCAAATGGCCACTTGGTGGGGGATGCTGGCTATGCACTGGAACCGTGGATGATGACTCCCATCAGAAATGCACACACACCCATGCAAGAATGCCATAATGAGACACATGCACAAACCAGAATCATCATAGAGTGTGTGTTTGAGATGCTGAAATCACGGTTCCATTGCTTGGACATATCTGGTGGAGCCTTGCAGTACTCTCCAGGCACGTGTGCCCACATCTTCATAGTATGTGCCATGCTACACAATATGATCCTGTGGAAACAGCTGCAGCAGGGACAGAATGGTGAAGGCCCTCACAGCCCACCACCATTGCCAAGGGCCCCACAGGCACAGAGGGACTCAGACCACGAACACCCTGAGCCAGCCCCAGTAGGCAGATGGAGGCATGCCCACTATGCCCATGCCTTGGCAAAGAGGGAACGTATAGCGCACATGACAGAGTAGGCACCTGCAGACTGACACCCTTCTCCACCTGCACACATAGTAAACATGGATGACACACACACAAGACCACCTGCAAATTGTCATGTATAGGAGGTCTACTTTGTGCATCCTACATAGGCAGCCCTCAACTATTGCACACACAACTGCTATTGGCACAAGGTAAGTCAACACCTGAACAGTAAATTAAGCTATCAGCATGTGCTAATACTGTATGTATAGGTTCATAGGTACATAGGTAGGCACTTGGCTAACTGCCCAAGGCCATTCATAAGCCTAGCCAAAATGTATCAGCTGTTGCCACCCCATTGATTAACTAACTGTGCCTCTATGGAGAAGAGCCAATTATGGGATCCCTGGGGTGCATCCATTGTTCCCCATCCACTCTGCAAGGTTTCCCTGGAGTGTAAGTGAGGGGCTCTGTATAATGTAATCAGGAATGTAGTTCCAAAGCATGGGGAGTACCTCTGACAGGAATCTGTCACTCCAGCATCTTCCAGTTATGGTTGTGGCAAGGTGTAGCTCATTACAGTGTGTGGCTCACTGTGACATGGATTCCCATAGGTGGAGCATATCCATTAAGCCTGACATGGGCATGACTTTGTTGGCCAGCAAAGATCATCTCTGAGTAAACAAAATGCCATTGAGTAATGCAAGAGTTCATTCAGTCTGGCAGCATAGGACACATGTCTGAGGCCAATAATCCTCTTGGCGAGGTACGTTGGTGGACCCGCCAGCTGTTGGATGTGTCTTCTGAGGTACATCCCAAATGGGTTATCATACTCTATGATGGGATTGATGAGTGATGAGTTAAGGTGCACAATAACCTCAGTATGTGTAGATGCGAACCCTTAAATAATCAGATGGCCTACATAGAAGGATGTCCTAACTACTTTGGAGATATGATTGTCAAAGGAGAGATTACTATCTAATGCAGTCCCCACGTACCCATTACCTTGTCTGTATTAAAGTGGCTACCATTCATGTGTTAATATGTGGGTGTTTAGTTTTCCCAAAATGGAATGACCATGCAATTTGTGGCCTTTAGCTGGAGGTCATGACTTTTTTTCACCCTGTGTTGTTCTATGTGAGGCCCCTTGAAGGATGTCTATGATAGCTGGACTGTCAATTATGGCCCCCAGTTTGCAGTAATCACCAAACACGGTCTGCTGTAGTCCACCTGTGTTTGCCTGTACCTCTGAGAAGTATATGGCAAACAGTAAGGGTCCCAGGACTGAGTCCTGTGGGACACCAGTTGTGACAGGTTAAGATTTGGACCTGGAGGCTTCTAGGCTTACCATGTGGGTTCTGTGTGTAAGCCTGTTGGCAATCCAACCTGTGATGTATGGGTGTATGTACTGGCTGGTGAGTTTATAAATAATACCTGAGTGGGGAATGGTGCCAAAATCCTTGGCGAGGTCCAGGTAGTATGTGTGAACTACCACACCCCTCACCTAAAGTCTAGGTGACTGTAAGACATCAAACAGGTTCAGTAAGCATGAGCTGCACTCAGTCAAGCTGACCTGGGTTGGGTCGAGTGTCTGGAGGTTCCCAATGTCTCTCTTAATGAGTTCCATGATGATGCACTCCATAGCCTTGCAGACCAGGCTAGTCAGGCTTATAGGCAATAGTTCCCAGGGTCCGTTGTGGCACCACCTTTGTGGAGTGGGATAACTGTTGCTGTGCGCCACTCTGTGGGTATGTAGCCTGTAGAGAGGCTGGGTTTGAACAGTGTGTTTAGATGAGGGGTAAGTTCATTTGGAGCTCTTGTAAGACACAGCCTGGGACACTGTCCGGTCCCATTGAGACTGTGTTTTTGGCTTTGGATAGGGCTGTTTTAACCTGTGTGTTGGTGATTGCTGGGTCCGTACATTCTTCTGGTATGGTTATGGGCCATTTAGGGGGTGAGAGGGATGTGACATTTGCACTGAACCTGTCTGCCAAAATTCTGGCAATATCAGTTGGTTCAGTGTATTTTGTGCAAGTCTGCACCAACTCAGAGCAGATCTGAGAGTTCCCACTTAGGTTCTTGACATAGCTAAAGAACGCTTTGTGGTTATCTGTAGGGTCCTTGGAAATTGGTCTTTTGAAGTTAGTCTTAGATGATTTCATGAGGGATTGTGGTTTCTTGTTGATACTGATCAGGGATGTCTGTCCTTCTAGGGATTTTGCTCTTATCTGTACTAGTTTCCTCCTTCTATTGTAGAGCCTATTTATGGCTGCAGTCCACCGGACCGGTTTCCTTTTCTTGGAGGAGTGAGTCTAGGTTTGACTTGGAATAGCATGATCCATGCATTCCTGCAGATGATCACAGATTGCCTTTGTATAGGTTTCAGCATCTTGGACAGCATCGTCCATTGTTGTGGGGGCCAGGAACCTTTCCACCTCTGTCTTAAGCAACGTGAAGTCTGCTTTGGAAAAGATTTTCATGGTAGTTTCCTTGGTTGAGGTTGTGGGCGGAATTATCCAGAGTGATTAGTCTATGGTCTGATCTAACCAGTGAGGGGTTGACATTGGGTGTGGAACACCAGTCGCCCATGTTGTTGATGAACAGGTCCAATATGTTGTTCCCTATTGTAGGGGTGTTGACCAGTTGATTCAGGGCATTTGAGTTTATGAATTCTAGGAAGGACTGGGCAAGGGTGTTAGTACTTAAATAGTTCTCCCAGTTAATGTTTGGGTAGTTGAAATCGCCCAGTATTAGGGTGTTTGGTAGGACCTGCATATTTTCTAGTGTCAACAGAAATGCGGAATGTGGGTCCTGGGTCATGGTGGGTGATCTTTAGCAAGCTACAATTTGGATTGCAGTTTTGCCCATTGTCGGTTGCACTTGGATGATCTCTGATGCATCATGCTGCGCCACTAACCTGGAGGTGTGAGTATCCTTGATGAATATGGATACACCCCCGCCTTTTGTGTTCCGGTCCGGGTTCTGTGGCCAAAAGGTGTGGTATGTATTATAGCCTTGTAGTGCTGGTGTGCCTCTCTGGAGCCTTAAACCAGGTTTCTCTTACTGCACAGATATCGATGTTCTCTATACTGAGGAGTGCCTTGAGTGTGTGCATTTTGAGGTTTAGACTTCTGGTGTTGAGTAGCAATACCATCAGTTTCTGATTACTTATGCTATTTACAGTAGTGGGCTTGCCTTTTGAACCTTGCCTAAAAGTCCACCTTGCCTAATATCCACCTCTCTAGTATTGTTTGCAAGCAATGACAGCTGTGCATGTATACATGTTCTGCAAATGTGTACTGACCCTTGTTACAGGGCTGTGCCAAATGGCTATGTGCACACATACATAGAGTGGATATTGACAGTAGAGACACACTGGTTGAACATTTAGATTTGTGTAGCTTAACCTCTCATTGCCAGACTAATAGCTGCTTGGAAATATGTTGACAGTACTGGTAATGAAACAGGGTGCATATCATCTTTAACTCCAGTGTGACATCTGCAGTAGGAGTGTAAGATGTAGGAAACTGCTGCCCATGTGTAATAGCTGCTTTATAGGTGATGGCATACACTATCTGATTATATCCTGATCATGTTGATAGTGGCAGCAGAGTCTATTGATATTTGACTCTGTGTGGGGAGTGGGTGTCTGTGCCCAACACAGCTCATGGTTCTGCTGGGTATGTGAGTATATACCCAGACAAGGATACAGCCCTGTTCACACTTGCATCATCTGTAATCAACTATTAGGATGTGATGTGATCCTCAGAGAGGGATTGCTACTAAAGGTAGCTACCATGTTCCTATAATAGCTAGTGTTACCATGTCCATAACACAAATATTTACATGTGAGCATCACTGTCTAAAACATCTTCATAAGCAGTAAGTAAACTAAATACAGTGCATGGTACTTGTATTACTGAATGCTCATACAGGCATGTCCACTAGTCAGCTACTGGTGTTTACAATGTCAGCTTTGTGTATGTGGCCATTCTGGGGGAATGCAATCTCTATGCCATGTTCACTGCCAAACCCGTCTAACACCACACCCCACACATTGTCTGGGATGCAGCTACAGGGGTGAGCTTGAAGGCAGTCCATTCTACACCCATGACTGGACTAGACAGTCAAGAGGTGTAGGTTAACATGTGCATCTCATCACCACAACCAACACATACCCTTACCAAAACACAGTAAGGACACACACACATGCCACCAGATATCACACACATCCACAGAGGCCTCTAAGTATCTGGCCAAGCAAGAGGCCTCCCAAGTTGGAATAGACAGACAGCAGAATACAAAGACTGTACAACATAGTGTGCATAATTGTGTCACATCTCAGAACATGTGGCAAGAAACATGGCTAACAGTACTCATTTGTGAATGCAAACTCTAGCACTATGTTACACACCAAGCTATATGAGGGCAAATATACTATCATCTACCTGTCTGCCATGATTAGCCACATACCCATACACTCAGACCACCTTTAGAACTATATACATGTGTCTGGCATATTCTATGCTGTTGTGCAGGACCTGTGATGCAGTAGCCTGAACTGTATGGAAACACATGTAGGAACTGTCAGGTCTTGTAGCCCATGCTGGTATGTCCCAAGTCCTGGGTAGCATTCTACAATTGGCCAGAATGATGCAGTAGTACAGGAACAAGGATTGTATTCCACAATCATGTAATGTACTGGTGTAATTCAAAGAATATCCAGTATCTCTCTGCCTGGGATAACATGCTTGGCAGACCATGATGCTTTGCCAGACAGGGCCTGCACCTGTCACCCCTGAGAATCTGGATACTGGCAATGGCCTGTGCTTCCCCAACAGTGCCCTCATCATGCCAGGTTCAAGTGAAAGTCCACTGGTGCAACAGGGACAGCCAAGAAATAAACTGTGGGTCTTGCTACTTGATACAAATCAGGTACTCAATACGGGCACACTTATGGCAATCTGAAACATGGAAAAAATATCTGTGCAGTGATTGAGATATCATTCAATGCTTTGGCGAGCACTCCTGCATGACCATGTTATAACACATACCTCACCTCTTGGCCATCATCCTTTATTGGAACACATGGGCCACAGGTGTGTCCAACTTCCTGAGGGATATGTACACCCCCACGCTAGTTGCACTTGCACAATGTAAGATGCATTATGCTGAGCAACTACCTTTGTGCCAAAGTGTAATCCAAATTTCACCTTGTGACAGATCATTCATGATGCCTCAGAATTCCAAACTGTCATTATGCTGTAATGGGGAATACCAGTTTTGAGTCAGGAAACCATAATCATGGCCACTCAGCTATCCCATTATGAACTGGGAAGACTCATCATGTACCAACACATGTGCTCAATGCAAGTTGGATTTCATCAACACCAATGACCTGGATCACCATAGTCACACCGACAGGGCTAACAGTATGCCACACATGGTCAGTCTTCAAAGCCAATGTTATGCTCCTTAAGAGCAAAGTGGTGACTGTCATGGCACCCATGCAGATGTACAATGCATGTGCAAATGCTGGGTCCTACACAAATGCACTTTAAGCGCTCACATATGTGCAGTGATCGTGCCATTGAAACAGAAACAGGAATCGACCCAGTGGCGGCTGGTGACTTCAAATCAAAGGGGGGCTGCAGGAGACAGCTGAATGGGTGGGGTCAAGGGGAAGGGGTGTGGCCAACCAGAAAGGGGAGGAGCTATGCTCAAAACTACAAAAACTAACTTTAATTAAATACGCTACCCTGGGTGGCAAACCATCATTATGAGAGTCCAATCAAGACAAAAATAAGTGTAGAAGAATAAAAATATTTCAATGCATTGGCTGCATGACAGCTTACTTAATATTTAGATGGAAACAAAAGGTTGTGAGGCATGAAAAATAAATTACTTTTTAAATACATTACTGGAATGCCAGTCAAAATCAAGTACAAGCAAAACCAGAAGCACTCAACTCAAACCACTTCTCCTTGCACTGCAGTTCTAATTATAATTTATATTCAGCTTTATTAAAGTTCCAAGTAACATGCTGAAAGTAGAAATCTCTGTGATGCCTCCACTTGTAAAAATGTTTCTTATCCAAAAAAGACCTGCTGCCTGACAACTATCTACTTGTTTCATGGGGAAAACATGTAAGTAAAAAATGAAAAGCAAACAAGAAACAAGCTCAAGATACATTGCTTAAAGGATTACTGTACAGGTTATGGACCACACATGACTGGCATTCTGTTTAGTTTATGGGTAAAGTCTGTAGAGATGACTGGAAGTCTCCAACAAGTGTAATGAGCTTTTTAAAATAATGGAATCCTGTCCTTTAATACCCAAGGCTTATACATTATCTAGTCAAGTATTCTCTGCATGGCAACAACAGAAAGGCTTTCAATGTTGGCAATTCTTTAACAGTATGCTTATTAAAGCTTATTTGCATCTTACGATCTCAGACAAGCTTACATTATGGTCATTAAAGCATTGCTACTTAAACACAGAGCAACAGGCACTTTGAGTAATAAGCATAAATCAACAGTACAAAAATATGACAGAAACCAGACCTTTCTGCAAAATCAAGGACAGATGAAAAGCCACTGTAGTACTTGTGTCTACCTTGGATGGGGGACACACTGCACATTTACACTGCATAACTACTCCTTGCCTTGCTTGGACACATCCAGAGTCAGTACATGGTGGAGTGGGGTGCAACAAGTATGTCACAATTTGAAATGTTTCTGGCTGACTGTGATGGCCCTGACATGTGTCATACCTCTCAACCTCAGAGCAAGAAATCTGGACAAAGCCATACACAGAAGTGGGACAAATGCCCACAAATAAGGACAATTTTAAATATTGCTCTAATAAACTTAGAAAGATAATAGAATAGGTCTTGCATTAGTATGACTTTTCTGAAGGGTATAAAATCTGAAACTCAAATGTCTGTCATTATTTTCTAACTTCAGTCTTTAGTGATTTGTCACTAATTTGTCAAAAAACACAATTTTATGAAAAATGGACCAAATGTGATGCAAAAATATAAAATAGCCACACAATACAGCTGGGAACCTGTCAAAGAAGGGACACTTTAATATTAGTACTGCTAACTTGAGCAGCTGACAAAATAAAAGAATCTACATGCATTTCAAGTAATCTATAACTTTGATTATTACAGTTATTTCTTAATTGTAAACCCTCCATGTTTTCTTCCAAAATTGCTATTTTGTGGAGGGATTATTAGGGGGAAAAGCAACATTTTAAGCCAACATCGGAGACAGTTGAGAGGTTGGCTATGCCTAATTCTATAAAGCAATTTATTTGCATGTACCTCTCAACCTGTTAATGCAGTAAATCTGAACAAGGCCAAATGTACTGGGGCAACATATAAACAGTACTAAAAATTGCTTTTGTAGAAATTGAGACAGTTGATAGAATAACAGTTCTTACTTTTGCATGCATTTTTCTGAAGGTTATGAAGTCTGAAACTCAGTGTATCATTATTTAGTGACTTAATTTCTAAATGATTTGCCAGAAAACTACAAATTTTATGAAGAACAAACCAAAAATAAGAAGCAAACATCTATTCATTCTTTGAAAATCTGGACATTTGGGAGGTATAGTTCAGCTGGGCCTGTCTGAGTTTGCTGCCCTTCCCCCCTGACAAAATCACGGTTGAATGGAGCCTCTGCAGCCATTTCAATGAACCATTACTTGGCTATTTCACTCCATTTACCATAAACACTAATGTGCATACTGCTTTACTTGTATGAGGAGTTGGACTTCATTTGAAAGTTTTATTTTGTATTTTACAGCACAAACACTAAGTCATCTACTAAACAAAGCAATGCAGTCTCACAATGAAAACTTAGCATTAAAACTTCTCTGCCCTTGAAACTCACATTCATTGAAACAGCATTGAAACCCACATTCAAAGAAAATACATTTTGCCAGTGGCAGATAAAGACTAATTTTGGGCTGTTTTCAAATCATAGGCCCCTTGCATATGAAACATACATGTGCTCTTTGATACACCTTCCTCATTGTACTAAATTATATTCCTTGTACAATATATTACAGTTGTTAGAGGGCGTTTTAAATTTGTTTTGAACATTTTTCCAGTAAGCAATGAAACAAAATGCATGCACCCATAATGACAAAACTGCCCAGTTCAGAACATTTAGCATAAAAGTCTACTCAGACTTCCGCAGTCCACCATTATCAGTAAATATGCACAATTCTACAGTCCACCGTTATCAGTAAATATGCACAATTTTACAGTCCATTATCAGTAAATATGCACAATTCTACAGTCCATTATCAGTAAATATGCACAATTCTACAGTCCATTATCAGTAAATATGCACTCTCTCTGAAGAAGTAAAAGTCATCTAAATAATTCCACATTAAAGAAATCTGTAACTAATGAAGAGGTTGCTGCTAGCAAACACCTTTTTATTTCATGGTTTCATTGAAAAATAAAGTGACTGTTGCCCCTCAGGAATAAATTGGCTATATTACATTAAAAAAATGATAAGCTAGTAATATTGCAAGAGATGGATGGCAAACTGATAACGGACTCATAGTTAATATTTTCACCAAGGAGAACATTCTCAATACAGCAGCATCCACCCCTTGTGGGAGTAGAACCCACAGCCTTCTGCATTAAAGGTAAGTACACAACTTGTTGTGCTATTAACAAGGTACACCAGCTTCACTTAAGCAGCACTAAACTTCTGTTCCCCTGCAGCTCTCAGCTCCTTGTAAAATCTACTCAATACTCAACTTCACAGCACAAGAAAACTGGAAAAAGCCAAAATGTATTGGGGGGGGGGGGCCAAAAGCCCAAAAACCAGGGACACAAACATTGCTTGTATAATTTTGGAAAGTTGCTAGAACCATACATTTTACTGCCAAGCTCCCTGTGCAAAACAGTGCAACATACCACTATGCCAAATCAGCTGCTTTGTAAAAGAGGAAGACTGAAACTTAAATGGCTATCATTTAGTGAATTCAGTTCTCAACATAGCTGTCAACCTCTTAGTACAAAACACCTGGACAAACCCAGTAATGAGGGAATACAGCCCTCAAACATTCAGTGAATTCAGTTCTTGCCATAGCTGTCAACCTTAGCACAAAAAACCTGGACGAAGCCAATAATGAGGGAATACAGTCCCAAAAATAGGGACACATTTCAAATATTCATCTTATAAACTTAGAAAATTGCTAGAATAAAAGGTTGTGTTACGGTTGTGTTACTATGTATTTTTTGAAGAACATGAAGTCTGAAATTCAAATGCCTGTCAATTTTAC
This sequence comes from Protopterus annectens, assembly GCF_019279795.1. Taxonomy (NCBI): domain Eukaryota; kingdom Metazoa; phylum Chordata; order Ceratodontiformes; family Protopteridae; genus Protopterus; species Protopterus annectens. Next base: position 946,672,752 of record NC_056730.1, read on the forward strand.
TGCTGACAGAATAAAAATTTTCAGCAGAGACACAGGGAGAAATACTACAGACACGTCTTTGTAAAATGACAGGGCACCAGAGCAAATCCACACAAACACAGGGAGGAGATGCAGACTCCACACAGAAGGCACCCCAGCCAAGAATCAAACCAGAAAACCTATAACTGTGAGGCAACAATACTACCACTGCACCATCAAATATGCATGGACTTAAACATTCAGATTCCTGAAGTCTGAAATTCAAATGCCTGTCAATTTTATTTAACATTTGTTAATCAGGACAGTCTGACTTGGAACAAAAAAAAAAAAAAGAAAATCAGCAGAGGCCCAGGAAGAAATAATGCAGACATGTCTTTGTAACATGGGAGGACACAAAAGCAAACCCACACAAACACAGGGAGAAGATAAAGACCCCACAAAGAAGGAACCCCAGCCAAGAAACAAACCTGAAAACCTGCAGCTGTGAGGCAACAATGCTACCACTGCACCATCAAATATCAAGCATTGCAGCATTTAGAAACCACAGATATTATGAGGAACAGATCAGATCAAACATGAGGCAAAAATCTGCAGTTTTTTTTTTCACAAATGGTGGTGGGTAGAGAATTAAGGTCTTTAACACCTGCATACAAAGTACAGGGTTCAAGCCTGAGGTATTCCCACACACACAAACACCTGTAGTAGCAAACCTCAAAAACTAAATATACTGCACTGGGTGCCAAACAGTTGTCATGAGAGTCCAATCAAGACAAAATGAAGTGTAGAAGAATAAAAATATTTCAATGCATTGGCTGCATGACAGCTTAATATCTAGATGGAAACAAAAAAGGTTGTGAGGCATGAAAAAATAAATTACTTTTTTTTAAATACATTAATGGAATGCCAGTCAAAATCAAGTATAAGAAAAACAAGCAGCACTCAACTCAAACCACTTCTTGCACTGCAGTTCTAATAATTTATATTCAGCTTTATTAAAGTAACAAGTAACATGCTGAAAGTAGAAATCTCTGATACCCCACTTGTAAAAATGTTTCTTATCCAAAAAAAGACCTGCTGCCTGACATCTACTTGTTTCATGGGGAAAACATGATCAAAGTAAAAAATGAAAAATGAAAAGCAAACAAGAAATAAGCTCAAGATACATTGCTTAAAAGGATTACTGTACAGGTTATAGACCACGCGATTGGCATTCGGTTTATGGTTAAAGCTTGCAGAGATGACTGTCTGTAAGTCTCCAAGTGTAATGAGACTCTTAAAATAATGTAATTCTGTCCTTTATTACAAATACTGGCATATGCATTTCAATACCCAAGGCTTATACATTATCTAGTTAAGTATTCTCTACATGGCAACAGAAAGGCTTTCAATGTTGGCAATTCTTTAACAGTATGCTTATTAAAGCTTACTTGCATCTTGCAATCTCAGCCAAGCTTACCTGATGGTCATTAAAGTATTGCTACTTAAACACAGAACAACAGGCACTTTGAGTAATAAGCATAAATCAACAGTACAAAAAATATGACAGAAACCAGACCATTCTGCAAAAATCAAGGACAGATGAAAAGCCACTCTAGTACTTGTGTCTACCTTGGATGGGTGGGATTCTCTGCACATTTACACTGCATAACTACTCCTTGCCTTGCTTCGACACATCCAGAGTCACTACATGGGGGAGTGGGGTGTAACAAGTTTGTCACAGTTTGAAATGTCTTTGGCTGACTTGTGATGGCCCTGACACATTTGTCATACCTCTCAACCTCAGAGCAAGAAATCTCGACAAAGCCATACAAAGAAATGGGACAAAGGCCCAAAAATAAGGACAATTTTTAAAATATCACTCTTATAACCTTAGAAAGCTAATAGAGGTCTTGCATTAGTATGAATTTTCTGAATGGTATGAAATCTGAAACTCAAATGTCTGTCATTATTTTTTAACTTCAGTCTTTAATTATTTGTCACTAATTTGCCAAAAAAAACACAATTTTATGAAAAATGGACCAACAAATGTGATGTAAAAATATAAAATAGCAACACAATACAGCTGGGAACCTGCCAAAGAAGGGACACTTTAATATAAGTACTGCTAACTTGAGCAGCTGACAAAATAAAATAATCTACATGCATTTCTGAAATAAAAGTAATCTGATTATTACAGTTATTTCTTAATTATAAACCCTCCATGTTTTCTTCCAAAATTGCTATTTTCTTGGAGGGATCATTAGGGAAGAGCAACATTTTGAGTCAAAATCAGGGACAGTTCAGAGGTTTGGCTATGCCTAATTCTATAAAGCAATTTATTTGCATGTACCTCTCAACCTGTTAATGCAATAAATCTGGACAAGGCCAGATATATTGGGGGAACATATAAACAGTACTAAAAATTGCTCTTGTATAAACTGGGACATAAATCTGGACAAGGCCAAATATATTGGGGGGAACATATAAACAGTACAAAAAAATGCTCTTCTATAAACTGGGACAGTTGATAGAACAGGTCTTACTTTAGCATGGATTTTCTGAAGGTTATGAAGTCTGAAACTAGGTGTGTCATTATTTAGTGACTTAATTCCTAAATGATTTGCCAGAAAACCACAAATTTTTATGAGGAACAAATCAAAATAAGAAGCAAAAATCTATTCATTCTTTGAAAATCTGGACAGTTGGGAGGTATGGTTCAGCTGGGGCTGTCTAAATTTGCCGCCCTTCCCCCTCACAAAACCCTGGTCGAATGGAGCCTCCCTGCAGCCATTCCAATGATCCATTACTTTGCTATTTCACTCCATTTACCATAAACACTAATGTGCATACTGATTTACTTCTATGATGATTTGAACTTCATTTGAAAGTTTTATTTTTGCATTTTACAGCACAAACACTAAGACATCTGCTAAACAAACTTGGCATTAAACCTTCTCTGCCCTTGAAACTCACATTCACTGAAACAACATTAAAATCCACATTCAAAGAAAATACATTTTACTCGTGGCAGATAAAAATTAATTCTGGGCTGTTTTCAAATCATAGGCCCCTTGCATATGAAACACATGTGTTCTTTGATACACCTTCCTATTGCTTTGAACAAATTTCCAGTAAACAATGAAACAAAACTGTCCAATTCAGAACATTTCCATCATAAAAGTCTACTCAAACTTCTACAGTCCACTATTATCAGTAAATATGCACAATTCTACAGTCCACCATTATCAGTAAATATGCACAATCTCTGAAGAAGTAAAAAAGTCATCTAAATAATTCCACGTTAAATAAATCTGTAATGAAGAGGTTGGTGCTAGCAATCACCTTTATATTTCATGGTTTCATCGAACAATAAAGTGTCTGATGCCCCTGTGGAATAAATTGCCTAAATTACATTAAAAATAAGCCAGCAATATTGCAATAGGGAATGGATGGCAAACTGATAACAGGCTCATAATTAGTATCTTAACTTTCAGTACGGCAGCATTCACCCCTTGTGGGAGTAGAACCAACAACCTTCTGCATCAAAAGCAAGCACACAGCCTGGTGTGCTATTAGCACTAAACTTCTCTTCCCCTGCAGCTCTCAGCTCCTTGTAAAATCTACTCAATACTCAACTGCATCTCAACTTCGCAGCACAAGAAGTCTGGAAAAAGCCAAATTTATTGGGGTGGGTCAAAGGGCAAAACCAGGGACACATTAAACATTGCTTGTATAATCTTGGAAAGCTGCTAGAATAAAATGCTGTGTTACCACGGTACCACCATACATTTTACTGCCAAAGTCCCTGTGCAAAAAGAGTCAGAACATACCACTATGCCAAATCACCTGCTTTGTGAAAGAAAAATGCTGTGTTACCACCGTACATTTTACAGACAAGGTCCCTGTGCAAAACAGTCAAGAGCAACATACCACTACGCCAAATCAGCTGTTTCGTGAACGAGAGGAAGACTGAAACTTAAATGGCTATCATTTGATGAATTCAGTTCTCACCATAGCTGTCAACCTCTTAGCACAAAACACCTGGACAAACCCAGTAATGAGGGAATGCAGCCCTCAAACATATTCAGTGAATTCAGTTCTTGCCATAGCTGTCAACCTTAGCACAAAAAACCTGGACAAAGCCACTAACAGGGTATTACAGTCCCAAAAATAAGGAAACATTTCAAATAGTCACCTTATAAACTTAAAAAATTGCTATAATAAAAGGTTGTGTTACTATATATTTATTGCTAGAATAAAAAGTTGTTTTACTATGTATTTTCTGAAGACTATGAAGTCTGAAATTCAAACGCCTGTCAATTTTACTTGTGATGGAACAAAAACAATTTTCAGCAGAGGCCCAGGGAGAAATACTGTAGATACGTCTTTATAAAATGGCAGGACACCAGAGCAAATCCACACAAACACAGAGATAAGATGCAGACTCCTCAAAGAAGGCACCCCAGCCAAGAATCAAACCACAAACCCTACAGCTGTGACTCTGAGACAACAATACTGCCACTGCACCATCAAATATGTAAGAAATTAAACATTCAGAAACCTGAAGTCTGAAATTCAAATGCCTGTCAATTTTATTTAACATTTGTTAATCAGGACAGTCTGACTTGGAACAAAAAAACAATTTTCAGCAGAGGCCCAGGAAAAAAATAATGCAGACATGTCTTTGTAACATGGGAGGACACAAACACAAACCCACACAAACACAGAAAGAAGATACAGACCCCACAAAGAAGGAACCCCAGCCAAGAATCAAACCTGAGAACCTGCAGCTGTGAGGCAACAATGCTACCAGTGCACCATCAAATAAAAGCAAACCCCACACAAACACAGGGAGAAGATACAGACCCCACAAAGAAGGAACCCCAGCCAAGAATCAAACCTGGGAACCTGCAGCTGTGAGGCAACAATGCTACTACTTCACCATCAAATATCAAGCATTGCAGCATTTACAAACCACAGATATTATGAGGAACAGATCAGATCAAATATGAGGCAAAATCCAATTTTTACAAATGGTGGTGGGTAGGGAACTCAAGTCTTTAACACCTGCATACAGGGTACAGGGTTCAAGCCTGAGGTATTCCCTACCACACCACCATGAGCACCTGTGGTATTTACACACACACACACACACACACCTGTTCTCCATACTAACCAGTTTCACAAGCACCATATATTCAACACTTAACCAGTTTCACAAGCACCATATATTCAACACTTACCTGTCCTCCATTCTAACCAATGTTAGATTCAACCCCCTTCCTGCGCAATACTCCAATGACTCGTGAGAGTAGATTGCATCCAAACCCTTTCCTGACGAGACTGCAGCTCCCATTCCTGCTGCTCGTGTTGCAGTCTGGCTGTGCTGTATAATCCCAGTGTGTCTGTGCACTTTAAAGTGCACAGACATCTCCTTGCGTTTCCCTATCAGTCCTGCCGGACTGCCGTGAGCATGCGCATACAGTAGTCTGGTCTACTGTGCATGCGTGTAGTCTGTGAAATTTAAAACTTTTTTTCTTTTTATTTTTTTGAGTTCTTTTTGTTTTGAGGGGGCTGCAGTCCGGCAGTCCGATAGCACGGGCCGCCCCTGAATCGACCAAACACAAACATGAAGGCAAACCGGTGGTACCCTGCCTTAAACTCTACCACAGAAGGTAGTAACTGTTGCAAGAGTCAACACACATGAGTGGAAGAGGATCCATGGTCAGCCTCAGTAAGATGCAGATACACCATATAATGCCACATAAAGCTACTGTGAAATTTATCATCCACATATTATGAGGCCAAACAAAGAGGATTCCATAGCTGTGTCATGAAATATAATGGCAACAACAAGACCTGCTGTGCTTTACAGCACTATGGCATGAGAAGTACTGCATCTACAGAAATAGCACCTGTTCATCCAGATAGGGTCTTGGATAACATAAACACACTGCCCCCCCTAGCACCTGTTCATCCAGATAGGGTCTTGGATAACATAAACACACTGCCCCCCCAACAGGTACACATTCATATATCCATGTACACTACAGAGCCCCTGTAATAACAACTATGCAGGTACAAGCTGCACTCTCTAATGCCATATATACAGGCTACATGGGACCTGTCCACATCTCAGGTTGTATCCTACACAAATGTAAAAACAATTTGCTCTCGACATAAACATCATGTACAATCATAGCTTCATGTCAGGCTGTGTACACACTGAATGGTGCACAGCAACAGTCATCTGTTAATGCTGTCAATATCCAAGGGACCCTGGTATATGTACAGCTGACCTGGTTACAAACAGTGGTATCATTGCATTGCATAGCACATGATGCAACTGTGTCTGTGCACGGGTACTCTGCACAGTTGTTGTAGGGCTAGGTACAGTCCACCAGTCAAAGGTTACTTGGTGTTGTACCATTATATGTCATACCACAAGTATGGATGTGTGTTGGTGGTCTGATGACATGGTGGTGTCTGAGGATTACATCCTAGAATGCAGCTTTTGACACTGTGACCTGCACCTGGCTCATCTGTGATGACTTATGTTGGAGTACTGGTCTGTACATGTGAGTAGCCATTATGAATGTGGGGACACCACCACCTGGAGTGGTCCGTACCAGTGTTATGGCCCACATGTCTGGTTCTGAGTTATATGGTGGTAGTGCTATTGTGCACTTCAGAGCCTTTAGCCAGGTGTTCCTCACTGCACAGATGTCAGTATTCCCCATTGTAGGTTATACAGTGAGCAGATGTGATTACAACAGCAACACATCTAGCACTGGTTAGCATACGCATACAATGCAATAGTCTTCTAGGTGTCAGGGTGTTATCCTGTGTTTAGGACATTTGCCTTGGAATGGCACTATATGGGCAAATGCAACCTAGGTATTATCACCATTCCCTTGAATCATGGATGCATGTGATCTGTGACAAAGGCTTTTCTTCTGTCAGTCATGTCATCCCAGAATGACAGACACTGGACAACCTCGTAATTACAGCAGGACATTGGCTCATTGTGTTGGTCAAGCATTTGCCATTTCTAGCATGACATCACTGTGAGTGGTAGCATTGTGCTTGGTATAGAATGATACATCTAAGGTGACGGGCAGCAGCAGACATTGTGTAGATGACCAGTGTCAGATATATGTAGTGCAGCATTCCTGCTAACACTGACAACTACTAACACCAGATTCCATTACAACACGTTCTTTAAGTCTAACTGTATGAGCATGGCCACTGTGGCCTTCCGAGTTTAGAATCAGAGTGCATTCCAAACAGCCATGTGCTACTAAGTGTATGAGCATGCCCAGTATAACCTTATGTATTTGGACTCATAGTGCATTCCAAACAGCTCTGTGCTACTAAGTGTGTGAGCATGCCCACTGACACCTTGTGTAAGTTATGTGCTTCTATGTGTATGAGCATGGCCATTGTAACCCTGTATAGTGATAGTAGTTGTCCATTCCACAGATGGGCATACTCCTGTTCAGGATGGACTCCTACTTTAAACACACAGGTTCACAGCTATGTACATCTTAACTGTCAGCATCCCTGTTGATGTCCGCAATCCTAGAAGGTCATGATGACTGCTTTGGAATGTGTAATCTGTGGCATGACTCGTAACTGCGTAGTAATATAATAATGATCTGTAGATAGGCAGGTGTTCTGATTCCACCACATATGTTTGTGTGTGTGTGTGTGTGTGTGTGTGTGTGTGTGTGTGTGTGTGTGTGTGTGTGTGTGTGTGTGTGTGTCCGTCTGCCTGAGGACAGAACAATGCTTTTTAGAGTACTCACACTCTGTACAATTCCTATACCCAGCTTTGGCAAGGCTGATGATGTCACCCACCTAGGAATACGCCTCTGAGATTGCTGTGACCCAGTCATCTCAGTAGCGCATTCTGTAACTGTGTAATGCTGCAGTGTGGTAAAGTAGGTAGGGCGGTGTTTTAATCCCAGACATGCCAAGTGTGTGTGTCCATCTGCCTGAGGAGAGAACAATGCTTTTTAGAGTACTCACACTCTGTAAAAGTCCTATACTGAACTTTGGCAAGACTGATGATGTCACCCACCTAGGCATACACCTCTGGGATTGCTGTGACTCAGTAATCTTGGTAGCATATTCTGTAACTGCGTGATGCTGTAGTGTGATAAAATAGTTAGGTCAGCGTTCTAATCCAAGACATGCCAAGTGTGTGTGTGTGTGTGTGTGTGTGTCTGTGTGTGTGTGTGTGTGTGTGTGTGTGTGTCCATCTGCCTAAAGACAGAACAATGCATTTTAGAGTACTCACACTCCATACAAGTCCTATACTTAACTTTGGCAAGGCTGATGATGTCACCCACCTAGGAATACAACTCTGGGATTGCTGTGACCCAGTAATCATGGTAGCTTGTTCTGTAACTGCGTAATGCTGTAGTGTGATAAAGTAGTTAGGTTGGTGTACCTATCCCAGACATGCCAAGTGTGTGTGTGTCCGTCTACCTAAGGACAGAATGATGCTTTTTAGAGTACTCACACTCCATACAAGTCATATACTCAACTATGGCAATTCTGCTGATGTCACACACCTAGAAATACACCTCTTGGACTACTGTAACCCAGTAATCTCGGTAGCGCGTTCTGTAAATGCATAATGCTGTAATATGTGTTAACGTAGTCAGGTAGGTGTTCCATTCCAAGGCATAGCAGGTGCATGTGTTTGTCAGTCATATCCTATTTGTTGGTGGCTGTGAGTGTCTAGCCACTGGATGTGTTGAGGAGCATGTTTTGTAGTTTCCCTATATAGTGGCCATATATGTCACAATCAGCCAAGAGACTGGGTTGGCAAGACATACCCATACATTTGGCAATAGGCCTAGTGAGTAAAGTCAGCAACCCTAATATTACGCAGACTATAGTCTGAACCCATGTGTTGGACAGAAACACACTCCTTGGGATTTACACCAGCACATAATACAGGAGCTGCTGGTGTTTTCCTTTTCATTGTTTTCTAATGCTTTGGTGTCAGGAGGTTTGTTCTTGAGATATATATATTGGTGTCAGGAGGTTTGTTCTTGAGATATATATATATAGATAGATATATATACATATATATATATATATATATATATATATATATATATATATATATATGAATAGATATAGATATTAACACACATACATCTACATAATGGAATACATGTCCTATACTGTTGAATGACTGTGCTGGATGATATGTTCGTGATAACATCCAATGTCTGTATATCTGCCATGGCTTAGTGGTAAAGCACATCCGCTGTGGTATGCAGGGCCTTTGTTTCGAGCCTTGTAGAGGCTGGTTATTTTGTTGCTGGGCAGAACAAGGGCCGTTGGATACGGAGTGAGTAAGGCACTTTTAAGCAGTTGTGAGCGGGTGTGCATGGGTTGGCGCCATGGTAAGCAGTGGTTAGTTTAGGGGAGGCTCAGTATGGGACATGTAACTATGCATTAGCAGGCACTCTTATACAAACGAGGTGAAGGATAGTGAATCCCAGTTTTCCCCAGGTTGTGAGGCAGGTCCCAAGAGTGTAAGAGTATAGCTAGCCGGGTGCAAGACTTGGATATAGATGACATCATGGGGGGGTGTCAGGCATACTGTAAGTGGACTGGAGCCCTGTGCTCAGGATTGCTCCTAGCTTAGCATGGCTAAAATAAGGATGTGTCTAAACTTGCCTAGGGCAATCAGATGGGAAAACAGCAGTAGGAAAGTAATCAAGGAGAACTAGCTGAGCTGACAGGTGAGATGTATTAGGATCAGCCAATTACAGAGGCAGCAGACCAGCTCAGCCCAGAACACTACTATAAACTAAACAAACACCTTCCCCTCTGGTTTTTCCACACTCTACACAGCCGGTGTATACAAGCGGAGACATTTTAACAAACAAACTTACAAAATGAAAAGGGCTGCAGCAGGCAACATAGAACAACATGTGCAAGAGGCTGAAGGTGGTGAGGATGTGAATGCTGCCGAACAACCCACAGTGAGGAGACAGAGAAGAGTGTACAGAATCAGGGTAACCTACCAGGGGCTACATGAGCTGGAGATAGTGGAGAGCTATAGGGTGGACAGAGACCTCCTACAGCAAACTGTTGAGCTGTGCCGGCCACACCTGACACATCAAACTGGCCGAGGGGAACCCATCCTAGTGGATACCAAGGTATGTGTAGGCCTAGGTATACTAGCCACAGGTACCTCCCAAAGCACAACTGGGTATATCATGGGGATCTCACAGGCATCAGCATCCAGAGTATTCTACCAGTTCCTGGATGCCATGTCAGCACATGCCAGTGAGCACATTTATTTCCTCAACAAACGTGAGGTGTTGACCAGCAATATGCATCTCTTCCACCAGATAGCAGAATACCCTGGGGTAGTTGGTGCTATAGACTGCACGCACTTACGCATCAAAGCACCACCCAGTGAGCAGGGTAGGGCCTACATAAACTGCAGGGGCATCCCCTCCATCAACTGCCAGATCGTATGTGATGCCCAGGGCATTATAATGAATGTCTGTGCTGGCTGCCCTGGAAGCTATAACGATTCAGAAATATGGCATCTGATGCAGCTGTACCACAGATTTGCCGATACAGACATCCACTACGGTCACCTAGTGGGGGATGCTGGGTACCCACTGGAGCCATGGCTGATGACACCCATCAGAAATGCACACACACCTGAACAGTGCCAAAATGAGGTATACACACACAGGCCAGAGATATAATAGAGCATGTATTTGGGATGCTCAGGACACGGTTCCTGTGTCTGGACACATCCGGTGGAGCCTTGCAGTATTCATCAGCTACATGCACCCAAATTGTTATGGTATGTGTTATGCTACACAATATGATCCTGCGGAAACAGCTGCAGCAGGAGGAACAGCATTGGGCAGGGCCATATAGCCTCCCCCCCACCAATGCCAAGGCCTGTACAGACACAGATTGACTCAGAGGGGGAACAACCTGAGCCTGACGCAGTAGGCAGAAGGATGCGTGCCCAGTATGACCTGGCCTTGGCAAAGAGGCAATGCATAGCATATGCACTGACACAGTAGGGGCCCAGGGAATGACACCCTCTCTGACTCGCACATACAGTAAAAGAGATGACAAACATGACACTACCCATGCCCAACCATGTATAGGGAGTGTATTATGTGCATCCAACACAGGCAGCCCTCCAGCACCATCCTCAAGTCTGGCACACTCTCAAGGTAAGTCAATCAACCTACCAATTGCCAAATGGAGTAGAATGGGTTGTTACCTGTAGCTATGGTATGGATGTGAGCATGCAAGGGAATTGGGTGGCCGAATGTTAAGGCAGCAGACAGCAAACATCCACAGTGGCACCATGACATCTGTAACACATACTGGAATCACCATAGTAGCCAGTACTACACAATGTGACAAAACCCACTACAGGTAATGGGCTGAGCAACATGTGTGTCTATAAGACCCATACTAGTCTCAGCCAGCAGGACAGGTGTAGACAGACACAAACAAATGTTGTACTATGGCCTCTGAATGTGCCCTATGGGTAACCCCTCCCAGACCCACACAGACAGACTACAGCAAGCCAGGCAGTTGGATGTAAGTTGTAAAGGCTTGGAAGTCAGAAAGTAATATGTTGGTAATTAAAGCTAAGATCTGTAGTACACTGATGTGCCTCTAGCCAGCACAATAAGTAAGACTACACACTGAAATGGAGTACCTGACATACCAGTACAGTCTTAGCAATTGTGTACAAGTGTCAGGTGTGCCCTCCCCCATCCAATGTACACTTATAGTAACAGTCAGGTGTGCTGCCCCCCCCCGCTCCTGTGTAGGAATGTAGATATAGTCAGGTGCCCCCCCCACTATGCAGACATGTAGCAACAGTCAATGCCAAATGACCCATGGATACCCTGCAGACACAGCATGCTACCTGTTGGTGTACAACACAAAGGTCAGCACCACAGTACAAACTACCTGGACTTGATCCACACAAGCGATATAGATGGCCATACTGGGCATGCTCACACACTTAAACACATTAAGGCCATGTCTGCAAACACCAGTGATCCAGACATATCTGGCAGTCGCAGTTGTTAGTGCAGACACATATGCACCAATCCTGCCTTGCACACACAGTGGATAGGAATACAGGCATATATGTAAGGACAACACACTATAATAAGCCAAAGGTAGACAGACATAGATGTGTGGAAGAGGGTAACCATGACAAGGAAGCCATCCGGGCCTGTCCCACCCAGCACACAGCCAAAGAGCCCCAAACACATGAGGTGCAGATGTCATTCACTGCAGATACTAGCCACCAGTATCTGTCAGCATAACAGACTATGTGGTTCACGTGCCAGCTGTGCAACATGACTGTACAAGGAAGTAGTCATCTAGTAGCTGTATACATGTACCTGTGACATATGACCCCATGTGTGCCCGCATGTGGCATGTCAATCCCTACATGAATGGGTTATGGCCCATGCATGCATTGCCCTCCCCATAGCAGTATTATGACAAGCCTGCTGAGGTCATCCAATGTGAAATACACCTTTGGGAGAGTTGTAGCTCAGTAATGGCACGTCCCATAACTGTATACTCCTGTAGTGATAAACTAGTTAGGAGGTAGTTCTAACTCCAGACTTGCCAAATGTGTGTGTGATTGTGTGCGTGTCTGTCTGTCTCAGACTGTGTAGAGAGAAATGCTTTTTCAGCTACTCACAGTCCGTACAATTCATATACTCAACTTTGGCAAGGCTGCTGATGTCAATCACCTAGAAATACATCTCTAGGAAAGTCATAGCCCAGTAGTCTCTGTAGTGCATTCTGTAACTGAGTATTGCTGTAGTGTGATAAAGTAGTTAGGTCAGTGTTCTAATCCCAGACTTGCCAACTGTGTGTGGGTGTGTGTCCATCTGCCTGAGGATAGAACAACGCTTTTAGAGTACTCACACTCCGTACAATTCATATACTCAACTTTGCCAGTCCTGCTGATGTCACCCACCTAGAAATACACCTCTCAGCCTGCTGTAACCTAGTAATCTTGGAAGCGTGTCCTGTAACTGAGTAATGCTGTAGTGTGTTAAAGTAATTAGGTAGGTGTTCTATTCCGAGGCATAGCAGGTGTGTGTGTTTGTCAGTCATATGCTGTGTGTTGGTAGCTGTGAGTGTCTAGCCACTGGATGTGTTGGGGAGTGTGTTTTGTAGTTTTCCTATATAGTGGCCATATATGTCACAATCAGCCAAGTGACTGGGTTGGTGAGACATACCCATACAACTGGCAATAGGCCTGGTGAGTAAAGTCAGCAACCCTGTTATTACCCAGACTACAGTCTGAACCCATGTGTCAGACAGAAACACACTTGCCTTGGGATTTACACCAGTACATAATACAGGAGCTGCAGGTGTTTTCCTTTTCATTCTTTTCTAATGCTTTGGTGTCACGAGGTTTGTTCTTGGGATATATAATCTATATCTATGTATGTATGTATATGTATATAAATCTATATGTATGTATGTGTGTACATATATATATATATATATATATATATATATATATATATATATATATATATATATATATGTGTGTGTGTGTGTGTGTGTGTGTGTGTGTGTATATACATATATATATATATATATATATATATATATATATATATATATATATGGACATTAACACACATACATCTACGTAATTGAATACATGTCCTATACTGTTGAATGGGTACATTTCTGTTATCGGGGCAACACTATTAATGCAATCATTCAGGTGTAATGCAGCTCATTAACATGCCTGTTGAGCACATGTCGGTACAAAATGCTTGTGTTAATAATTAAATGTTTAACCAAGTAACTAGTCTAATTTTACACACATCTGCCTGACAGATGTGTTAAGGTACTGCATTACAGTGTTGCCCCGGTAAGTCACACAGACAGGAAATCAGTGTGTGTGTGTCTTTCGGCTTTTTCCCTGTTAGGGGTCGCCACAGCAGAACTCCGGTCCGCTAATGATTGGCAGTTGATTTTTATGTACCGGCTTGCCAGGCCTGATGCACAGCCTTCAACGATGGTATGCCCATTCGTGCATGTCTCCACGCAGAAGATGCTCTAGCTGAGATTTTAACTGGACAGCGTCTTACTGTGAGGCGACAACGCTACCGCAGCACCACCACCGCTTAGTAATAAGGAAATACTTGCAAATAACATTACATTCCTTTCTTCTGTTAATTAGTCATGACATGGTGATATGTACACTGCATGAAATGCCTAACATGAAGTAACTGCCTGTGCTTACAGTTTACAAAGACATAGTCATGCTGACCATTTGTAATCAGACAGTTTTTAGTCCTCTGTGAGGCGTGTGAAATGATGATTAAAAGACATTGAAATTGCTCTGTATATGTTTGCCATGAAGGGCTTACAAGATGCAAGTTGTTAAGATTAGGCTTCAACTTGGATTATTATGTAAAAGCCTTGTACAATAGCAACAGATGTATCCATCATAAACACAGTTATTTCTGGGCTCAGCGATGCCTTGCTAAATCCATGCCTGACACTCTTAAAAAACAAACGATCACTGTTTACTGATAGTAATTGCATCCTCATGGCTTAAAGAAGCTGAGTAAGTATAATTACAGATGTTGAGGATGGGTATTTGACAATGAAAATGTTTTCTACAATGCCTGCTTTCCCTATAATGGATAGACTGCTGTAATAGTAGGCCAATAGTAGGCCTTTGTCTTTGTTTTTGCACTATTCTGCTTTCGGGCAAACATTTTCAATGTGGGTGCTGAGCTCCAACTCCAACCTCAAGCCATGTTGTTTGGATGTTAATGTTAACAGTTGTGTGTAAATCAGTTAAATGGATAAAATGTAAAAACAAAATGAAAACAACTGTAACTTCTAAATTTTACACACACGTTAAGACTAACACAAATACATGATTTGACACTGTATTCAGAAGTCAGCAACCACATTGACAGTGTTGCCCCGTTAATGGAAAAGTACCCCTGCGCAAATGCACTTAAACATGCTTACTGGTGCTTATATATGTTTACTACTGCATATTTGTGCTAACACCCGCTTAATAGTAACTTATTCATTATGTCACTAACACTGAGAATGAATGACATTAATTAAATATTTCATGCAGTACTCCAGTTCATCTGTACAAGTTCTTATGTAGATTGTACAGCAATACGATGTATAAATATGTTTATACACACATTCCTCATGAAAAATGATATGTGCTAGTGTGGGACTCGGACTGTAAATGCCTGTTCGTTAGATGAATGCTCTGACCAATACACTATTGCTGTGCTGCTTCAGTTGCATATATATATCCATATACCCATGTCTCCTAGTTCCCCAAACACTCACCCCAACACTTCACTAACACTGCAGTCATCCATTCTCCAATTGGATTCACGGTGTATCCACACCAGTACACATTGGCCGCTCCCTACCCCTGTAGACCCATCCCATTGGTTGACTCACTACATGTATCCTTAGGAATCCCTAATGTTTAGCCCACAAACATTGGTGACATTTGTGACCCATAGGACACTATTCATAATTTTTGCATTATCCCACATGGAACACACTTGTCTTTATGTCAAGATTTGACTCTTACTTCCTTACATACGTTAACATGACACTACAATGAATTAATTAGTCTGACTATATGGTAACGTACACATTACACATGAGAACTAATTATGTACGTGTTCGGAGTGATTCTTTTACAAATAGACTGGTTTAGTATTTGGCGTTGCTGTTGCAGGCAGATCACAGGGGTAACTCCCTGTGTGAGACAGTCCTCATATTTGATTTATTCAGCACAGCACTGACTTTGGACATTGTACACACTTCTGTGTTTTAGCAATTTTGTCACTTCCCTCTTATGTACTATCTATTATTCTATCTGCTGTTGAGGTTTGTAAGGGCACATTCATGTGTTTATGTCTGCAAATTGAATGGATATGTTACAGGGAATGTACTTCTACATATAGATGTATGCATGTGTATACATACATACTTATAACTAACTCACTGGCCTCCATGAGGTGGTCCAATTAGAACCAGGCCATCCAACCATGACACGTCTGGATCCATAATCACATACCCATGGTTACTCGACCCCACCCAAGTTCAACATACACGCAATCCATCCATTATCCAGTTGCTTTCATGGCCATGACACACCTCCACACATTGCCCTTCCCCCAGCGTTAGGGGCCCTACACGTATGTTGTCCCAACACATGGATTATCATGCTCTCACACCATTTAGTCCTTGAAAATACCTGCCCATCGCTTGTGTAATGGACGGAGATCCAAATATGCTGTCAATTTTTGGTAGTCCCACTGGGGACTACCCTCTGATTGTTTGTAAAGTAGACTTAGCTGATCAACAATGTTACACCCACTGGTAAATCCCTGCCTGTGGTGTGAGTAGCAGTGCTTTGCTCACTCCTGGCCAGCTTGATATGACATATGCTGACAGCGATACATAATACTATAGATGCTGTTGATTCTTCTCATTCCTTTTCTATGCTTTATTGTTACAATGTTCATTCTTCATATATATATATATATATATATATATATATTACATCTGTACATACTTATGTACATTTCCCATGCTGGGCACTGCTTACACCCGCTCAAGCGCACTCAGATTTGCATACTGTTTGTTATATATGTTTACTGCTGCTTATTTGTGCTTACGTGTGCCTTATACATTATGACAGTACCACTTTGATTGAATGGATTTGGTTAAAAGTCCCATGTGATACTCAAGTTCACTTTTACATATTATGTCAGTTTTACAGCGGAACGACATTCGTTCCACATGGAAAATGATATGTGCTATAGTTGAACATGATCCATGAATGCCTGTTCGTTAGGCAGATACTCTAACCATTATACTATTGGTGTGCTGCTTCATTTTGATGTATACCCATGGTTCATAGTTACCCAAACAAACGCCTCAACACTTCACTAACACAGCAGTCATCCATTCTCCAGTTGGAAAAACCACACCACTACACATGTGCCACTCCCTACCGCTCTAGACCCATCCCGCATGTCGGCTCACTCCAAGTATATTCAGATGTCCCAAGCTTATAGTCCTGGAACATACGCTCATATAATGGTCAGGGTGTTCAAATAGTCTTCCTGTTTTTGGCTCGCCTGACTGGGGACTGGGACTGCCCTGTATCTGTTTGAAAGTCAGACTTAGCACGTGGACAAAGTTAGTCCCACTGTTAGCATCCTACCTGTGGTTGGAGACACAGGGGGTTTGCTCACCTCTGGCCAGCTTGATATGACAGCACTAAATGATACGGGGGTTCCGCTGCTGTTTTCCTTCGCATTCATTATGAATGCTTTATTGTGACCATGTTCATTCTTTACAGATGCAGATATATATATATATATATATATATATATATATATATATATATATATATATATATATATATATATCTGTCTGTACATACACATGCATATACACCTACATACTTATTTACATTTCCCATACTGTTGAATGACCGCCGCGCATACCCGCTTACTTCTGCTTGAAAGTGCCTTAATCACCCTATATCCAGTGTTGTTACGTCACTCCCCCCTCCCAGAATCCATTGCGCCTGGTAAAAGCCACACTTAGGCTTCCTCACCATTTTTTCTTTCTTCTTCTCTGCCCCTAAATGCAGTAGTACGTTACATTGACCAGGTAAGCTCTCTACTTGAACGAAAATGCACATGGGGGTTTTAATGTAATGTAGTTGGATCTGTAGACTGACTTAACCTGCCAATCTACCATATAGTTGTCATTTTATTTTGCATTATTTGGCCTGTAAAATATGTTTCTGGCTGGAACTGTTTATTTCACTATGTACTGATGTTAATCAGTCATATTTTATTGTAAGTCAATTGCGTTAATTCATTTCGTAGTTATCCTTGGATTTTAAACATTTTATGCTTTGCCCTGGGATTTTTTTGCAGTTATCCTTGTATTTTAAACATTTTATGCTTTGCCCTTGGATTTTCTGTTGTTTTGAGCTGTTGATAAAGACTGAAATTTATGTGCCTACCATAATATTGTGCACACAACATCGCATTAGCGACTACTCATAATCGCATGCATTTCCTGAAAAAGTAGTTGTAAACTCTGTACTTCTAACATGTAAACTTAACCACTGACTGGTGTTACTTGATATTGGCATAAACCATGCAGCCTTAAACTATTTACCTGATGATATTTAGCATTGCTAGACCACATAGCTATCTAATGCTAATTGGTGGTATCCTAGTCTTTATTTGTAGTAGGATGTTGCTAGCACACCTCTAAACACTGTATTTAAAGGACAGAGTGGAGTAAATTGCTAAATGACATTAATTGAAGACCCAAGTAGCCTGATTGTTTAAGTCATCTGTTATACTGTGATATCCTAGTTATCTTTTATTAAGCAGCATGTTACCAGCATTTCCTTAAAAACTGTGTTCAGCTAATACACTGCAGTAAAGTGTTAGATGACACTACTGTAAGACCAAAGCTGCTTGATTATTTAAGTCATCCTGATAGGCAAAGACTTTCTATACATTTAATTTTTCTAGTAGTATTACAGACCAAGGACTACTATCTTATTAAGCTGTGCCCAGCGGTGACCAACTATTATAACCTGATGCTATTAGTTTGCACATTTATACTACTTTTTCTAAATGTTGTATGAAGATCTTTATTCCAATAAGTTGGGTATAGCAAGGGCAAACTGGTACAACCAGCTGTTGTTAGCTTGTATGGTTATAGTACTATTATGATAACTTGCCCTCTTCAATTCTCCATTGTTAGTACATAGTTAAGGGTTTTGTTAGATGCGTTGTTTTTTATACCCTACTCTGATGGCTCTTCACTTTATCCTATCCCTAGTCTCTAATACTTTGCTATCTCTCCTCTCCTGTCTGTCCCTTAACTATTCCTTTCTAAGCAATAATTTCCCTCCTACCCCCCTCATTTCTCCTACCTGTTCTTGTATCTACTTGGCTTTAGCCGTTAGACTATCTTATCCCCGTATTCTATAACCCCCTTGTGGTCTCTATTGCTGTCCCTTCATAAGTACCTCTCTCCTGTCTATGTCCCTCACTTTCTCCTTTCTACTGCCTACTTCAGCTAACACTGCTCTTTTTTACCTCATCCTCTCTCACTCTTTGTTTTACAGGTCCCTGGCACCAAAAAGAAAAAAAAAGCTTTTTAGCTAAACCCCACTCAAGTCTGAAGACCACCCCCTCCTTCTAAGAGTGCTGCTCTTTGGTGGAATTCTTCTCCAGCAACAGTGCAGTCAATTAATAACATATGTTTTACTGTGATCTATCTAATCCTGCCCTTCTTTACCCACTTTGTAAAATATAGCTTTGTGCCTACTGTTGTGCCTCCTTAAAAGTACTGCTCCTAATCAATTACATCACATCTCTGCTTACCCTCCCACTCCAATATCCTTGCTGTCTCAACCCTCCAAGTTGTGCACTCACCTATCTAACCTTACACCTAGCCACTCTCTCTGCCAGCCCTTTCCTTCTACTCCACTGCCTCCTACTGGAACAGTCCCTCATACCTCTACTTACTACCATCATCTGTGCCTTACTCTGACCCCATTTCTCCCACACAAAACCTCTATTCTCAACCACTGATCCAGAACCTCCCCTCTCCCTATCACAGTCTCCCCACTCAACTACCTACCTCCCTAGTCTTCCTATCAGCTTAACGACTGCTCAATCCTCCTCCAAAGATTTGTGCAAAATAAATAGAAAATTAAAGGAAAAAAAAGAGAAATTCAAGTTGTAGACTTTAAACTAACCACATATCTCTTCCTTACAGACATTTGAGAAATACTCACTGATTGTTTTTTTCTTCTTACTGCTGCACCTACAGAGCGGTGCTGCCCTGCACCGTTCACCCTCGCTAATGCTCGGGCTCACTTCATTTTCTTACACTACCCCCATTCCCACCCCCCATATCAATTACATATATATGTATAGACCATACCCCCAATAATTCTGACTCTAAATTACCCAATTAAAACTAACCTATCATCTCCATAGTAGCACTCTACACCACACCCTTATTCTATAACCAACCTCTATAGTTATTAGTAGTCCTTCCACACACAAATCCATCTCTTTTCTGTACATCTAAAGACATGTCCTACACATATATCACCCTGCTACTAAAACTGATACCTTACCCACTAACTATCCTCTCTCTCCTCTTGCTGTCCATCCTTTCCTCCTACCACTCACAGCTATATATCACCATCCCAGCACCATGGCAGACAGAATCCCTATCCAGTCCTTTAAAACTAAGGAATTTCCCTATATCACCTTGTTACCTCACCTCATTCCAACCTTTCTCCTACTTATATAATAATCTATCATACAAAACCAACCCTCATTATTCCCTAAAAGAAGATAAAATATTACACAAACTAACCAAACTCTACCTATAACTTCTCCAAAAACGAACTTGCTGTGGGGACATTCACCCTAATCCAGGGCTCAATACATCTACCAACACAAACTTAAAACAGCCAAATCCTCTATACCTAAGGCCTGCCTCCTCTATCCTCCTTTTAAACGTAAATGCAAGAAGTATGCTTAACAAAACACATGACCTTCATACCCTGCTAGCTCTATACAAACCAGAAATCCCTGTGTTAACAGAAACATGGCTTAAACCAGAAAACCAGAATAATGAATTTACATCTCCTGGATATAATATTATATGTCGAGACAGAATTGGGAAAAAGGGAGGAGGTGTAGCAATACTATTCCAAAATCACCTCAATGTTGAACAATTTGAGTGTAATTCTGAAGAAGTCAAAGATGTAGAACTAATTCTTGCCAAATTAAAGCTTAATTCCAACAAACAAATAATTATTGCAGGGGGCTATATCCCACCAGGCAATAACACCACTATACTGGAAAGCCTACTAAACTGAATGTCAGCCTCTGTCCCACAAGAAACCATACTATTAGACAACTTTAATATTAACTGGTCTAATTCCACCATCCAAACCCCCTCTACCTACATTAACCTCCATGGGTTCACCCAAATTATATCTTATCCCACTAGAATTGACAAGATCCAAATGCCAATCCATCCTAGACTGGATTCTGCTATCTGAACCCATGCTTGCACAGCAGTTAGGCTGGCTTCCTGATAGTCTGAGCGACCACCAAGCAACTTACTTAACCAGGAACCGATGCCACCATATTCACCATCCTCTCCTCAGAGTAATATGTAACAAAATGTCCTTCAGAGCTACTGAATTAATCAATGCACTAAAATCCTGTAATTGGACTCCCCTAAAACAACTATCTCTAGATGAAGCCATGCAATACTTTAACTCAACCTTCCTAAACATCTTAAACTATAACACACTCTCTAGAACTATTAGAATCAAAATTAGCTATGCCCCATGGCTAACAAAAGATACTAAAACATTAATAAAACGGGACAAAGCCTGGATACTGTTTCACAAAAACAAAACCACTACCTTGAGACAAAACTATCACGAACTCCAGAACAAAGCCAAAAAACAAATCAAACTTGACAAAACTAATTACTACAAATCCATACAAGAACAATATGCTCATAACCCACAAAAATTCTGGACCAAAATAAATAATTTACTGCACCCAGGAGAATCCACCACTCCATCCCCTGTATTAAAAAACAACCATGAAAAGATTCCCACCCAATTTAATATATTTTTTACAGAAACGGTCCAAGCCCTAGCCAACACTGAAAATAGTACTTGTACACCCATAGCAATAGACACCCCAAGCCATCCCAACAAACAAAACTACCTCTCCAGCTTTTCCCTGGACCTAGTCTCTACAAATACAATTGCTAAACTCCTCAAGAAAACTTAAACCAACCACACTGGCAGCTGATAATCTGCCAGTGGATTTCTTTCAGATGACATCTGAAGCAATAGCGTATCCAGTGTCCATCCTAATAAATTGGTCAATATTAGAATGTAAAGTTCCTCAGTCATGGAAAATATCACATATTATACCACTGCTCAAATGAGGTAAATCCCTTGAGCTGATCAACTACTGCCCCATTGTGATTCTATCTTTTCTATCTAAAATATTGGAGAGAGTTGTTCATTCTCAGCTCATGCAGTTTCTCCTAAAAATGACCTACTATCCAAATCACAGCATGGCTTCAGACCTTCCCATAGCACCACCACAGCACTACTCTCATTCACTAATACTGTCAATCACCATAGAAACTCTGAAAATGTACCTGTGTCCAGTCGGACTTCCCCGGTTAACAAATGTAAAATAAAATAAAAAATAAATAAAATTGAGTTTGTAGCCATTGGCGACATTCATTATTTGTTGGAGGCCAAAAAATCAGCCTTGAAAGACTTATTGGCAGCATTTTAAGCCTTGGATAAGAAAACTACAAACAAGGCAGTATATAGACACTGGGACACCTGAGTAGTTGACTTCACCATGTTCATGGCAGTGATAATTGAAAAGGACCATAGGCAAGTCTTGCCTTTGTTACCATATTTTATCAGCATCCATGAAGTGTTCCATGTGTGTGAGAGTGCTGCCATATTGTGTTAGGATCAATACTTTGAAAGCTGAAGGCCACAGATAAAAATGTAAGGAGGGATACACAGCACACTAACACCTGTCTGAGTGCCATGTGAGGCAGACCAGCTGACTCCAGTTCAGTGGGTGACCCCAAAAACTAATCAAAACCCAAAGCCTGTTGGGCTTTTAACAATGGGAAGTGTATTTGGCCTTCCTGCCACTTTTCATATACCTGATTGCAATGTGGAAAAAATTACCCCACCAGTATCTGTTGGCAGAAACCAAACCCAATCCATGACTAGAGGTAGCAACTTTGAGCATATACGACCTCTTCAGCAGGAGCTGGCCAGCAGAGGCACTTGCTCCTATCATGCCAACAGGAATTTTGTCTCATCAGGGGGTCTTTCATGCATAGACTAGCTTCTGTCCCCCATCAAGGTCCCCAAGTTAGCCTCAGAGTTGTGAGATTACACTATCAGGCAACTGTTTTTATTTTACAAGTTTTTACATCTGTTTTTTCCCCATAAAATTCTCAGCTCCCCAGCAAAATGAATAATAAAGAATGGAAAGTCCATCACACACACAGAGGATTTTATGCTAACGATTCTAAAAGCTGAAGTTGAGATAGGCAGTATGGCCAGCCCATTTCAAACTCCACTATGGGAGCATTTTAGAGCCTTCCCAGTTGGACTGGTAATTAAGAAGAAAGAGGTTGAGTTTAATTTCATCTATCACCTATCTTTTTCTGCAGGGTCTTCAGTGAATAATTTCATTAATAAAGAGGACACCAGAATATAGTACACAACCCTGGATGATGCATCCACCACCATACAAGTGTCAATCTTTGGCTCCTGAAGTTGGACATTGAATTAGCCTTCAGTCTTTTGCCCATTTATTAAGAGGATGGCCCTTACTGGGTTTCAATTTACAAGACTAGCTGTACTTTGACAAAGCCATGTTGATCGGTGCTCTGCAGCCTGTTTGGCTTTTGATATATTTAACATAACTTTCCATTGGTGCTGGCAAAAGACGGCCCCAAGGCAAGTGGCAATACTCTTTTTAGATGACTTCTTCATCACTTGGAAAAGCAAATAAGGTATTGAGGAAGACATGGACATTTTAATACACTTTGTGGGAGGCTAAGAGTTCCATTGAAGGCTGAAAAGATTGCAAGACGCAACTTTTGCATTGGATTCCTAGGGCTTCAGATCAATGTTATCGAAGTCACTGTCAGTTTGCCAAGGGATAAACCTCATCCATATCTCTCAACTTTCAAGACTTTTACAGAATGTTCACATTTTTGTCTCATATTTTTGGACTGTTCTTTGTAAAATTTGAGGTTTTCTGACAAATAATTGAATATTAGAATCATTAAATAATGACTGGCATTTGAATTTCAGGCTTCACATCATTTGAAAAATGCATGCTAATTTAAATGCTAAACCTATATTATTCTAGCAAATTTTTTTTTAAATTTATACAATCAATATTTAAAATCTTCCCCTGATTTTGTCCTTTTCTCCCCCGGCTATTTTGGGCTTTGTCCAGAACTCTTGAGCAAAGAAATTGAGAGGTATGGCTCCACCATTTAAAGGAATCCATTAAAGAATTCCTGCATAACAAAAATGCCATAATCAGATAAGTGATTGAACTTCATGGGATAGTTATTGTTTCCTGTAGGGAAGTGTCACCTGGCAGTAAGTTCACCAGGTCCTTAGTGACCCTCATAAAAGGGAGCAGGCAAAAGCACCACTATGTGCGAGTCACTAACAGAGCCAATATAGTGATACATCCCTCTGGCAGTCCCAGTGGCTACCTTCAGATTCACTTCAATTGTACATGGATGCTGATGGGGGTCTATATTAGAACATCGAAGTTTCAAAACTTCGAATGTTCTAATATCGACCCCTATTCAGGGAAAGGTGAAAATATCGAAGCAACAGAAAACTTAATTTTTTCCTAGGGAAAGAATTTGGTTGTCCATTTCTGTTGCTTGGTTATTTTCATCGCTGTGGTGGAAAGTTACGGGTTGGGTTTAGGTAAGTGTGCAATTGAGTGCAGGTTAGGTTAGTTTGGGTTAGGGTGCGGGTTAGGTATGTGTGCGATTGTGTGGACCTGAAGGTTAGGGCGGGTTAGGTGAGTTAGGGTTAGGGCGCAGGTTAGGTATGTGTGTGATTGTGTGGATGTGAGGGTTAGGGTGGGATAGTTGGGTTAGGGCGCTGCTCAGGTAACTGTGCGATTGTGTGGATGTGAGGTTTAGGGTGGGGTAGGTGAGTTAGGGTTAGGGTGCGGGTGAGGTGAGTGTGCGATAGTGATGGACCTTAGGGTTAGGGTTTGGGTTAAGGTAAGTAGAAAGTTAATGGTATGTGTATAGTTTAGTGTAGGGTTAGGTGTAAGATATTAGGTGTATGTGTGTGGATTGCTGTTTGTTTGGTGTGCTTGTGTTGTGTGTATGTGTTTTGGAAGAGCAATTTTTTTCCCTAGGAAAAAATTTGCTGTTCTGTATGTTTGATGTTTTCAGCTTTCTGTCTCAGGAAAACAGAATGCTATAACTGACAGCTTCCTATGTTTCCAGCTTTTCAGGTTTTATCCACTGGCACCAGAAGCCCACCAGTCTCCCACATCAGTCTCACCTCAGATATGGCTAATTGGAGAGGAATGTTGGCAGCCTTGTTGAATAAATCATGAGCCACTAACACCAGGATAGCTTACTCTGAAGCTTTAACAAAGGTTAAAGTCTTCTGTTTGCAGTTGTCATGGCAGGAAATGCAGTGGTTGCTTAAGATGTTCATTTGTTACATAAAGTACAGATGCACAGTCCAAAATTCAACCAGCTCGATGTACATCTATGGTACAGCACTGGTTTGGCTACTAGATATTTGTGCTTAACCAGGTTTACAGGTCATTGGTTAGCAAACAGTTTATTGAAAGGCAGGGGTTATTTAAAGGGAATCAGCAGAGACATAATGTGATCCGTTGGGATTATTTTACTTTTCACTTTGATTTCAGGGGTTAAAACGATGGCAGAGGACTTTCACACATTTGGGGACTGGTGAGTCTTATTCACCTGGCTTTATGCTGGAGCATTTTGATCAATGAGCTTCTGGTTGTCAAAATCAAAAACTGATCAAGCCAGCATGGGACAGCAAGTCCAATTAGGCAATGGGGGATTATGCATCATGCCTAGTGCACTGAGTTGTAGCATTGTGGTACGTCTCCCTCTTACCTCCCTAAAGCCTATGATAACTTTTCTGCATGCTTCCACGTCACACCCATACCTTTTTATGGCATCTAGAATGTTTTTGGGTTTGGCTTCATTTATTAAGTGACTTACTAACTAATAATAGGCAATATTAGACAGTGCACAGAGATATTAACAGAATGATACTAAGATTGTTAGTCTATGATGTTCTGCAGTGGAAAATTCATCTTTGTCACTTATTCATATTTTCATAATTGAGAGACCCGCATGTTATTGAGTTGTATGGTGTGAAACACCACTGTGGGAGATGTGACATTTAAATGAAAATGCAAGGTTTATATCACACTAAACTATAAATATTGTTAGTTATTTGTTAGTAATTATGAAAATAAGGAATATTTCACATGTAAGTAATACTTGAAAAACCATGTGACTTACAAATTGTTGCCTGACATTAGATGAAACCTTAGATGTTGTTGAAGAAAAAATGTTTGCACTGTAAGTTGCACAACTTAAGAAATATCCAGTATCATTTGTATTGCTAATTATAGAATTAAATATATGTTTTCATATTTCAGTAAATATCTCAATAAATATACACTTATCGAGGAATTTCTTGTTGTTATATGGAATCTTATGTCTGGTTAACAAAAATGTTCTAGCAGTATGTATGTCCAGGTTGAATAGTTTTCATGATATGAAGATTTACTTGTGAATGTTTAGAAAAAATTTATAATAATATATTACAGTATTTATGGAAAAGATTATAAATGCATTGCCTACCATCACTGTAAAGAATATTATTACTGATAGCATTGCTATCTTGATAGTTTAAATAGCTTTTATTGTTCACAAAATATTTATATTTGTTAATCTTATGCTTTTTAAGTTTATTATCCAGAAAATACTCGGGAATGCTAGATTTGCATGGGCTGCTATTTGGTGTGACATTCCACACTACATAGGTGTTAATAAGTTAACAAATCAGCCAAGGATTTGGTATTCAGATTCCCATCAGCCCAGTTGGTTAAACAAACTGATATAAATGCAATGCAATGCTAAAGGGGACCTTAGTCAGCCAGGTCATTACACAAGTGGGTTTTAGCACATATTCATTCAGGAATGGGGGGGGGGGCTATTGACCTAGCTAGACAGGGTCAGTCTGTTGAACTACTGAAACTCAGGGGCAGATGGGCATCTAAATGTTTCTTGTGCTACATAACATAAGTTGCGTATATTTTCTATTACTGATCCAAGGCAATTTTTGATCACAGGCCACACCAACATCAGTAGAGCAGCATATATAGCAGTAATTCAACCTAAGGGGTCAATCCTCAAACTCTGTCCCACATGATGGTCAGTTTCTTGGCATGGGTACCCAGACCTATCATGGCTTCAACCTTTTTTCATCCTAGAAAATATATTTTCCATTGAATTTTTCCCAAGCAGTATTGCAATATACCTAGGTAAGATTGATTTGCATTATATTCTAAAATACATTTTATATGCCAGAGTGTTAGCAGATATGGGCATGCTATGGCAGAGATATGAGAACATGGTGCTTCTCTGGTCCTCTATTTTACCATGACTGCATTGGCAGGATGTCAATAGAGCATCCACCATTGAGCTTACTGAAAGAATTATCAGTCATCACATCACTAGAGCTGCACTTTAAGTCAGGTTCCAAACCATTGAACACCCCAGATTTAGTTGAGCCTGATCTGGGCATTTACCATATAGATGGAGTTCATTTGAACAAATTTGTTCTGAACTAGTTAAATATACAAATATAAGGCACGTTGTAGGAAATTTTGTAAATATGTTAAAACAATTGTTTTTTTTTTTTTTTTTTTTTTTTTTAAGAATAGCAGAAGAAAATAAATTGCTGCATTTGGATTTAGTTAATTGGTGATTTCTGCTGTTGTATTTATATGCTACAGTTGACTGTTGTTGTTACACTTTCAGTTAGAGTATTTATTTGAGGAATGTTAATTTCAGCTTATTGATTGTACAATCACCTGTGTATCCATGAGTTTTCATTTTCTGCAGTGTACAATCACCTGTGTATCCATGAGTTTTCATTTTCTGCAGTGTACAATCACCTGTGTATCCATGAGTTTTCATTTTCTGCAGTGTACAATCACCTGTGTATCCATGAGTTTTCATTTTCTGCAGGAAAAGGAAAGGGGAGGACCAGCATACAATGGCATGCTGGTGGATGACTGCCTTGCAGCATCAAATACCCTTTTCACCCCCCCCCTACACTTTTCCTGTGCTTTAAACCAGTGATACATGCCTTGGTGAGGGAAATGGACAGGTTCATTTTTGCTTACTGAGTAAGCAGAGGTGGCACTGGGTATGACAACTGGTAGATCCAGAGGAGTAGGCTACCAAGGGTAGGGTGTACACCAACCAGCAACAGAAGAACATTCAATGTGGAATAAAGTATCAGTTGTACGTTGCACTGTAAAAAGGTTTTAGAAACAGTTAGTTTGGTTATTTTGTGATCTGTTACTAATAAATGGTAGTGCTGGCAACTGTGCTCTGTTCTTTTGAGGATTATATATATATATATATATATATATATATATATATATATATATATATATATATATATATATATATATATATATATATATATATATATATATATATATATATATATATATATATATATATGCTTACTGTATTATGGACACCATAACAACTATGTTGGGGGTATAGGGGAGGCCTGCTCTCATGGGGATGCAGGAGGGCTTACCTCCTTGAAAAAATGCTTACATTTGGAGTTTTGACCCTTTTGGAATTTTAGGTATTTGAGTTCAGTAATGTGGTTCAACACTATGTTGTCATTCTAGATTCATAGTGCATATGTTTCTAAATCTTTCCCTAAGTGCCTAATAGTTTATGTATAGACTGGTACACTCCGTTGGCTAAGACTGTAAAAGTATGAGTTGTCGTGTTATAATTACACAAAGGAAAATAACAACTGAATAATGTAAGATGTGAGTGGTTAGCATGTAAGACTTCTCTGTATACTGTTTGTAAAAATGAATGTCTTTGAGATATAATTCATAGGGAATTTAAATATCAAGGATAAAACAGTTATCTTTATAATCCATAGGAAACAAAGAGCAATAAACTTGTTCATTGTTACCTGTGTTCACATGGTCATGTGAGTAATAAGTTAATCCACGTAAACTTAACAGACAACAAGTACGTTAATGTTGTTATATTATAAATGCTTTCTAAAAAGCCTGGAGATAAAATCAAGCCCCATTTTCAAGATATACAGAGTGATCAAGTTAAATGGCTGTAAATGCAGCTCATGGAAATCTTGCTGCTGTCCACATTATACATAAACAAACACTGACTGCCAATGTTTATAAATCTGATTATACATGGAAAATAAAAGGCAAAGCCTGATTTTAGTAACATGAGTACTACGAGGGTAATGTGACATTTCTACTTAAACAAAATTAATTCCAAATGTAAGTGCATGTTATGTAGTCACAACTGACGTCTAAGCTGCAGTGTCATTAATTAAATGTTCATACACACACACACACACACACACATATATATATATATATATATTCTGTCTATACACACTGAGCAGAGTGAATGAGAGTTGTTGACCACAACTGTTAGCTGAGATATACAAGTAATCTGCACAAGTAACTGATTTGTTTGCAGTTAAAACCATTCTGTATCTTTACAAATCTTTATCTGTTTAAAAACTTTCATTTGTGGCTTTCTCTAGTGCTTACTGTCTGTAGGCTATTGTTTTTGTCCCCACCCCCCCCCTTCCAGTTGGTGTCTTGCTGTTATACTTGGTGGCTTTGCAGTTGCCCATCCCTACTGTAAATCTGATCTGTGACACTCCTCCCAGTCTAATGTCATTAGCTCATTCTACCTAATGCAGAGAGAACATTGGATAAGGCCTTCTGTTTCTCCTTTTTCCCTTTCAAAAAAAAAAAAAAAAAAAAAATTTTTTTTGCCTGAATCTCCTTGTGTTCTTACTGTGCTTCTCAAACATTTTGGAAATATAGAGTATATTTCAGAGCATTTATTATAACTGTAATTGTCTTAATATTGCTACAACTCAAGTGCTCTTTTAAAGTTTGTTTTTGCTTAGTTTAACTGGTAGGCTACACACTCAAGTGCACTAGCTGAATTAAAGCATTTGCTGTGTTTCTGTACCTAATTTCTACTACTTTGTAAAAAAAAAAAAAAAAAACAAAAAAAATCTTTGTTTCCCGCCTTTACTGAACTAGAATAGTCCAGTCTTCAGGTATTGCTGATCTCTGGGCTGTGTCATAGTTCCTGTGTTGCCCATATCCTTATTTGGATAGGAGGAAGCTTCTTTGTTCACCAGTGAGAGTGGGGAGCTCTGAGCAACCTATCTGTCCTTTGAGGAGTGGTTCCAGCCCAGTGACTTGTAGCTTATTGGCTGTTTCGGGCCATTTCCTATCTCTTTCTGCTTTAAAGCCAGCTTTAGCACGCTTTTGCTCTTGTAATTTAAAGTTTGTCCTGTTTGTTGCATTTACCTGTTGAGGCTACACACTCAAATGCGCTAGCCTGTGTTGCATATTTATTGCATTTTCCTGCTGTTTGTTGCAAAAAAGAAAAAAAAAAAATATCCTTGTTTCCCGTCTTTCCTGAGCTAGAGTAGTCCAAATACAGGCTTTGCTGTATTCTGGACTTTTGGAAAGTTCCTATGTTGCCCATTTCCTTTCTTGGATAAAGGGAGGCTTCTTTGTTCACGAGTGGCAGTGGGGAGCTTAGAGCAGCCTATCTATCCCTGGAGGAGTGTTTCCAGCACAAGAATCTGGTAGTCTATTGGCCGTTTTGGGCCATTTTCTAGCTCTTTCAAGTCCCCCTGTATAAAACCCGCTTTGGCACATTTTTTGCGCTTGTTACTACTCAGCCAAGCTCCTCGTGGTCCTGCAGAGTGGTGCTAGCAGCAGAGAGGCTAAAAGAGTGACTGCTAACCTGATAAAAGTGTTTTTTTCCTGCTACTACCTGGGCGACTATCCGATCTAGCTAAACTGCAAGTATTTCTGCTTCTTGAACTGTTTTAAACTGTTTAAAGTTGTTTTTGCACCTGCACTTTTAAAGTTTGTCCTGTTTGTTGCATATACCTGTTGAGGCTACGCACTCAAGTGCACTAGCCTGTGTTACATATTTATTGCATTTTCCTGCTGTTTGTTGCAAAAAAGAAAAAAAAAACAAAAAATTATGCTTGTTTCCCATCTTTCCTGACCTAGAGTAGTCCAAATACAGGCTTTGCTGTATTCTGGACTTTTGGAAAGTTCCTGTGTTGCCCATTTCCTTTCTTGGATAAAGGTAGGCTTCTTTGTTCAAGTGAGGAGCTTAGAGCAGCCTATCTATCCCTGGAGGAGTGTTCCCAGCACAAGAATCTAGTAGTCTACTGGCCGTTTTGGGCCAATTTCTAGCTCTTTCAAGTCCCCCTGTAGAAAACCCGCTTTGGCGCGGTTTTTCCACTTGTTACTACTCAGCCAAGCTCCTCGTGGTCCTGCAGAGTGGTGCTAGCAGCAGAGAGGCTAAAAGAGCAACTGCTAACCTGATAAAACTGTTTTTTTCTGGCTACTACCTGGGCGACTGTCCGATCTAGCTAAACTGCAAGTATTTCTGCTTCCTGAACTGTTTTAAACTGTTTAAAGTTGTTTTTGCACCTGCACTTTTAAATTTGTCCTGTTTGTTGCATTTATTTGTTGAGGCTACACACTCAAGTGCACTAGCCTGTTTTACATATTTATTGCATTTTCCTGCTGTTTGTTGCAAAAAAGAAAAAAAAAATTATCCTTGTTTCCCATCTTTCCTGACCTAGAGTAGTCCAAATGCAGGCTTTGCTGTATTCTGGACTTTTGGAAAGTTCCTGTGTTGCCCATTTCCTTTCTTGGATAAAGGGAGGGTTCATTGTTCACCACTGGCAGTGGGGAGCTTAGAGCAGCCTTTCTATTCCTGGAGGAGTGTTCCCAGCACAAGAATCTGATAGTCTATTGGCCGTTTTGGGCCAATTTCTAGCTCTTTCAAGTCCCCCTGTATAAAATCCGCTTTGGCGTGGTTTTTGCACTTGTTACTACTAAGCCAAGCTCCTCGTGGTCCTGCAGAGTGGTGCTAGCAGCAGAGAGGCTAAAAGAGTGACTGCTAACCTGATAAAAGTGTTTTGTTTCCTGCTACTACCTAGGTGACTGTCTGATCTAGTTAAACTGCAATTATTTCTGCTTCTTGAACTGTTTTAAACTGTTTAAAGTTGTTTTTGCACCTGCACTTTTAAAGTTTGCCTTGTTTGTTGCATTTACCTGTTGAGGCTACACACTCAAGTGCACTAGCCTGTGTTACATATTTACTGCATTTCCTGCTGTTTGTTGCAAAAAAGAAAAAAAACAAAAAAATAATCCTTGTTTCCCATCTTTCCTGACCTAGAGTAGTCCAAATACAGGCTTTGCTGTATTCTGCACTTTTGGAACGTTCCTGTGTTGCCCATTTCCTTTCTTGGATAAAGGGAGGCTTCTTTGTTCACCACTGGCAGTGGGGAGCTTAGAGCAGCCTATCTATCCCTAGAGGAGTGCTCCCAGCACAAGAATCTGATAGTCTATTGGCTGTTTTGGGCCAATTTCTAGCTCTTTCAAGTCCCCCTGTATAAAACCCGCTTTGGCGCGATTTTGCGCATAGCACAGCATCGGGCAGCTCCGCTTAATCGGGTTTAAACCATTCTCACCTCCACAAAGTCTGCTCTTCACTTTTTCCCTTAGAACTGATCTAGTTCTCATAATAAACACCCTATTCCTACTCTAAAGCCTGGCACTTGCTCATTAAAGCAATTATATATGTCAGCACTAAAAAATTAAAAGCACTACACCCTCACAAACTATCCTTGAGTACCTTGTTCCCCATTGGCCCTTTTTTTCAATTATAAAGGAATTCCCAATACTATTCTAGCATGTCCAAAGGTCAGTTGTCAATCTCCTCTCCGGTCCAGCTGGTGAATCTGGGAATCTTGAGGCAATGTTACAACTGCCTCATGTACACAGACAACCCACTCCTCCTCCCAACAAATTCCAACACATGTGAGAGGTGCAACCATATAGCCAAACTGGAGGCTAAGCTCTCTCAACTCAGTACTGGCATAACCAGTCAGGAGGAGAAGGAAACCACACTCACTACAATTCCAGTCTCACACAGACCTACCATGACAGCAAATCAAACACATAAACACACAAAAACATACTCGGAGGCTCTAAATAAAAATCTGCCTAAGCAGCAGAGACCTCCAAAGCAGACACCCAAGCAACCGCTACCCCAAAATAAAACACGTGCAACACATAGCTCACAAAGCCAGTGTGCTGAACAGTCACAGCCCTTAAGGCTAAACAACACACCTGATACACTTGTAATAGGTGACTCTATCGTCAGGCACACTGACGTCCCGCTCACCAGGCTGAACAAGGAGAAGGTCACGGTGAGCTGCCTGTCAGGCGCTAGGATCCGCCACATAACACAAGCACTCAGGTCACTCCAAGGCAAGTACAAATATGACTCAGTCATTGTCCATGCTGGTGTGAATGACCTGAGACATACCTCCCTGGACTACATGAAAAAAGACATAGAGGAGCTCTCTGAGCATGTAGCCCAGGCCGGTATGACACTGACCTTGAGTAGCATCTTACCCTCACCAAGAATGATGCCATAATATGAAGACAAGATGATCAATTTCAACAATTGGCTTAAGTACTGGTGTCCTTCAAAGGGGATCCAATGCCTGTCAGCCTGGGATGACATGCTTAATAAATCACGATGCTTCACTAGGGATGGCTTGCACCTGTCACCCCTGGGCTTTCGGATATTGGCAAAGGCTCTTGCCACCCCCATAGTGCCTTTTTTAGGCAAGGCTCAAAAGACAAACCCACCTTCATAGGTATCACAAGGGATAAGAAACTAAGAGTAATGATACTCAATGCCAGAAGTCTAAACCTCAAGATGCATGCACTCGAAACTCTCCTTAGCATGGAGAACATTGATATCTGTGCAGTAACAGAAACCTGATTCAGGGCTCCCAAGAGCACCCCAACACTACCAGGTTATACCGCATACCATGCTTTTCGGCCCCAAAACTTGGACCGAACCACAAAAGGAGGGGGAGTATCAATATTCGTCAAAGATACCCACACCTCCAGGTTGGTGGCACAGCACGAAGCATCAGAGACTATTCATGTGCAACTAACAGTGGGTAAAACTGCCTTCCAGTTTATAGCCTGCTACAGACCACCCTCCCAAACCCAGGAACCCCAATTGGCCTTCCTGAGAACACTGGAAGATATGAAGGTCTCTCCAAACACCATTATATTGGGCGACTTCAACTACCCAAACATAGACTGGGAGCATTACTCTAGCTCCAACACCCTAGCCCAGAGGTTCCTAGAATTTATAAACTCAAATGCTATGGACAAACTTGTTACCACTCCCACAAGAGGGGAAAACATACTGGACCTGATCATCACCAACATGGAGGCTCTATGCTCCAGTCCAGAAGTGTATCCCTCACTGGTAAGATCAGACCATTAACTAATCTCACTGGATATTCACGTCCTGACCCCACCCTCTGCCCAGAAAACCACAGTGAAAAACTTCTCTAAAGCAAAT